>NW_024070192.1:17090580-17116137 GCF_014754425.2 Oryx dammah | reverse complement strand
GTATGGTGAGGGGGATGGGAGCAACAGGACCAAGCGCCCTGCCCCTGGGCACAGAGTCCCACTTATCTGCCAGAGCCAGCTGGGCCAGCGAGGAAAGCCAATCTCCGCACAGGGCCCATTAGGAATGCAAATAGGGACTATGGTGGTGGGGGCAAGCCAGCCTCTCACATCCTGTCCAGCTCCTCACCACGTATCTTCCTAACCTGGCTGTCTTTCTTTCTTTATTTCTTTGGCTGCACCACGCAACACATGAAATCCTAGTTCCCCGACCAGGGATCAAACCTGTGTCCTCTGCATAGGAAGATGTATTCTTATCCCGGACCACGAGGGAAGTCCCTCTAACCTGGCTCTCTGAGGCTGTCTCTCCCCTACTCTAAAACCTCCCATGTCTCTGCACTTTTGTGGGCACAAAGGCACCACCACGTCAGGTGTACCTTTCATAAGCCCCCAGGAGTTCCTCTGTGCGTGTTCACGGAAACACTTTGCCATCTCCTCTGCCCACACTCAGCTGCTCAAATTCCATTTTGCCTTTGAGTGCATGCTTGCTAAGTCAATTTAGTCATGTCTGACTCTGCAACCCCCATGGACTATATCGTGTCAGGCTCCACTGTCCATTAGATTCTCCAGGCAAGAATACGGGAGTGGGTTGCCGTTTCCTTCGCCAGGGGATATTCCCAGCCCAGGGATCGAACCTGAGTCTCCTACATTGGCAGGCGGGTTCTTTACCACTAGCGCCTTTGAGACCCAGATCAAAATCCTCTCTCTCTGAGTCTGAGATTCCAGATCTACTGTCCAACAAGAAGAGAATATGTCATCCCTCCCTTCTCTTTCCATCGACTCCCCAGGACAGCTATGCCCTATATTCCCAGCGCCTTTTCTCATGGGCCATGGGCATCTTCTACACTACACATGTGTTATTGTAGACTACACATGTGTTATTATTTATTTATTTATTGGGATGTGCTAGGTCTTATTAGTAGCATGAGGGATTGTTAGTTGCGGCATGCGAACTCTTAGCTGTGGCATGTGGGATCTAGTTCCCTGACCAGGGATTGAACCCAGGCCCCCTGCATTGGGAACTCATGGTCTTAGCCACTAGACCGCCAGAGAAGTCTCACACATGAGTTCTCGTCACCTTGTGCTTGCCTCCCCCAGTGCCGAGCATATAATGGGGGTCAGTAAACAAAAACGTAACTCCATGCTATGTGTAATACACTCAGTAAAGGCACGTGGGCAACAGAGGTTCCTAAGAGTGCCAGTTGTACACGTGAATCATAACAGTGTCATGAACAGACCTAAGGAGCAAAATAAATTAAAACCTCATCCCTGGGTGTGACCCATGGCTTTGGGCACATTGTTCTGCTGACTTTGAAAGGTAGCAGAACCTGGGTCCCGTCGCTCAGCTTAGGCCCCAAGTGGTTAACAGCTCCAAGGTTCAAAGCATGCCCAAGAGGATGCAGCCCCCATCTGAGTGAGTGAGTGGGCTGAAGTGGGCTGAAGTGAGCCTCATCTCCATGGTCTCAGTTCCCCAGAGAATTTTTTCCATCCTGACTCCATTTGCAAATAATTCTATTACTGTTTTATTTCTCAACAGGTCATATGATGCTTACGTGTCTGAGTCTTAGTTTAAAAATCTCACTTGGCGTGACCTGTTTCCCCATCAAGGAGCACGTCAGTATGTTTGGTAATGCTGTGTATGTGACGGTGTCTGTATACACATCATGAGTTAGAACGAAACTCTGTGCATTTTATAGATGAGGACTCAGGTCTTAAAGCCTGGGCTCTGAACTCCGCTCTGCTGGGGCCAGAGCTTTTCCCTCCCACTGCCATTCAGATGCAGAAGTGGAGTTCTGCATTTGCTACCCGGAGCAAGGATTTACTTTTTCCTATTCTAGCTTGGTCCTCAAAGGATGACTTTCAGTCGAGATTACATTTGACCTTCAGTTTGAAAGCTGCTGCCTTGGGTTTGTTATTACTATTTCTGAACCTCTGGGAGTTTTCTTTTTTATTTTATTTATTTTTGGCTGCACTGGGTCTTCGTTGTTGAGTCTGGGCTTTCTCTAGTTGTAGCGAGTGGGGGCTACTCTCTAACTGTGGTGCGCGGGCTTCTTATTGAGGTGGCTTCTCTTGTGGTGCTCGGGCTCAGTTGCCTGAGGCACTTGGGATATTCCTGGACCAGGCATGGAACCCATGTCCCCTGTATTAGCAGGCGGATTCTTAACTGCTGGACCACCAGGGAAGTCCCTGGGAGGTTTCTTATTCGGGCACTTGTGCAAGTCACTGGCAAGCTTTCTACATGTACGAAGCTGGCAGTAGTGGCCCCATGACCATTTTGGTACGGGTGGAGGGAGGTGGCCTTGGGCAAGTCACTGCTTCCTGGGCCTCTGTTTTCTCACCTATTAAACTGGAAGGAGGTAGAGTCATAACCTCTCACCTCTCACATTACTTTCAACTGTAGAAGTTCTCATTCTTCTTAATCCCTTATGCTTCTTTGCATCCAATCCCATCACACATACTAGAAAACAATCAGAATCTTCTTTCTTTCCCAAACCAATTCTTATGTTCATGTTTCTGATACAGATGATTTTTTACTTGACTTTTACAATTCAATATTCACCTAGATTTCTCCCTGAGGAACTAGTGTGATTTCTCCTTGTTGTTAAAGTATGTTTCCCTTTAAGTCCTGACTGTCAGAAAACTCAAACCTGAACTCAATCCTTGCACCTGCAGTGACCTCTATTTGTCATCTTCTTCACCTTGATCCTGATTCTCTCTTTTCATTTTGTTATTCAATCCATGTGTTCTGTGTTACAAGCTCCTTGAGGGAAGGCTCTGTCTCCCACATCACAGCTTCTCTATGCTGGGCAAGCTCATAGTAGCTGCTCAATAAATATTTGTTGTTGTTAGAATGAATATTTGCTGTCAGGCAATTCAAATCCTTCTGGAGGGACTTCCCTGGCAATCCAGTGGTTAGAACTCCATGTTTCCCCTACAATAGGCACGGGTTCAATGCTTGGTTGAAGGGAACTAAGATTCTCCGTGCCAAAAACCAAAAACAAAAGCACAAATCCTTCTGGAAAGAGGTAAGGCATACATAAATTTAAAAAATCTTTCTATATCATGGAGTTGGCCCTGACCAGATATTAATAGTTTTGGATTGCAAGAATTCTGATTAGTTTCTGTTTCTTTATCATTAGAAATTCCCCCCAAGTCTACAAAAGCCTTGTCTTTGGGGAAGTCACCATCTATTCATTTCTGCAAGATCTGCTTCATTCTAAACTTGAAGTTGGTACATACTTTTTCTCTTCAGAAGCTCTTGTTTCTGGCCAACAATCATGCTTTCCTCTTTCCCTGGCTCCTTTCACACCTGGTTTCTCCCAGCTTCCCTTTCCCTCAAGCCAGCCAGTGCTACTGTGGCCATTCTGCAGGTGGTGGGGTGCCCTGGTAGCATCCTCCCTGCCTCTTCAGCTGGCCTGATTCCAACCCCCACCCCCAGCCATCGCAAGAACTGCTGTCACTGTGGGCACAGGTGGGAAGGAAGAGGGAGGCTGGCCGAATGAACATCACGCATGACAAACACCAGGTCCCTTGCTGCCAGCCAGGCCCTTCCCAATAGCAAAGCCCTAGAGGGGTACTGGCTTGACTTGGGAAATACCAAGCCCTCATCCGAAGAATGGAACCTCAAGGAGGGACAGAGAATGGCTGGCGAGGGATGCCAAGCTGGCCTCACCCATCCGCCAGCAAGGTGTTCTCTCGGCCTCTCACCTCCTCTCTGCTTCTGCATCTCTAGAGACCACCCTCCTCAGCCCCTGGACTTCAGGAAGGAGAATGTGTAACCACAGGCATGGTGGTCCTTCATCTTAACTGAAGCTTCTGCAGCAGAAATTCTGAAGCCTTCCTCAGCTATCAGTAAGGATGGAGTCTAAGACCTTGACACTGTCCTTGAAGCTAAAAGAGCCCCATGAGATTAGCATCTTCACCTCCACTTAAAAATTTTAAAAATATATTTTGTTATTTATTTGGCTCCACTGGGTCTTAGTTGCACGTTGACTCTTTGATCTTCATCACAGCATGTGGAATCCTTAGTTGCAACATACAAACTAGTTATGGCATACATACGAACCAGTTAGTTGTGGCAAATGACTTCTTAGTTGCAGCATGTGGGATTTAGTTCCCTGACCAGGGATCAAACCCAGGCCCCCTGCTTTGGGAGTGTGGAGTCTTAGCCACTGGACCGCCAGAGTGGTCCCTTCATCCCCATTTTATCTGTGAGAAAACTAAAGCTCACAGAGCCCAGGCAAGGAGCTGGGAAGCCAATGGGGGAGGCAAGATTTACCAGCCAGCTAAGGAAACATGCCACACACATGACTGCATCCTTATAACAGCCTGAGGAGGCAGATACTCTTATTATCTCCATTCTACAGATGAGGAAACTGAGGCCCCAAGGAAACCACTCCATTACTCAAGGCTCCACAGCTGGCCAAGCCCAGAACTCCAACCATGACATAGACTGCCTGAATCCAGGCTTTACAGTCGATAACACCACATCTTGACAGCCAGGAGCTTCCTCCTCAGGTCTGACTGCAGTCCTTCCTGACTTAGTTCAAGACTAGGTTCTCTCCTTTAGTTTTCTAGAGTCATGAGCATCATGGTAACTTCAGCTTGACTCAAGCACGAGGGTGCATTGCTCAGTGAGTCTTCCCTCCCAGATGACGCAGTCTCCTGGATACCTTTAACCATCTTGTTCTCCTGATCTCTCTCCTGCTTCTCTATATCTTCTTGCAAGTTCTGTGACCCACAGCACTGTATTAGACCAGGGCAAAGGGATCCTGCCAGGCCTTTCAGATTAGGGGGCTTCACTCTCGTGTCTTAAGGCTACACCCCTCCCTGCAGGGCCAGGTATCTGGGGTTCAAGGGGTCATACCCACAACACCTCACCCTTAGCCATGCTCTTGGTACTCAGAAATATACCCAAGGCACCTGGAAGTGCCTAGTTCCATTGTCTATCAATCTACTTCTGGGCTGGGCAGGCCTCAGCCTGGGGTTTGTCCCATCAGGGCAGCCATGCTGATGGGCGGGGTGGGGTGAGCCCTTAGGGATGAGAGGTGGTCAGTGGGAGGCCATTTGCAGGGCCTGTGGATGCAGCTTGGAGGTTCAGTCAGGGTGTCCAGTGTGGGTGGAGCAGAAATGAGCAAGTTGCCGGCTGCGGGCTGGGGACTGGCTCTCTCCATGTCACTTTCTCTTTTTTTCTGTTTCCTTTTTAAAAAAAAATTATTTTTTTGGAGGATAATTGCTTATAGTACTGTGTTGGTTTCTGCCATGCATCAACATGAATCAGCCATAGGTATACACACATCCCTTCCCTCCTGAACCCCCCCTCTCCCCTCCCACCCCATCCCACCCTCTAGATTGTCACAGAGCCCCGGGTTTGAGCTTCCATGTCACTTTCTAGCTCAGAATGCCATGGAGAACCTAGCCTTCCAAGTGGCGAATAAGGTATTTTATCAAGATGCTGCTTAAGTCACTTCAGTCGTGTCCGACTGTGCAACCCCATAGACGGCAGCCCACCAAGATCCCCCGTCTCTGAGATTCTCCAAGCAAGAACACTGGAGTGGGTTGCCATTTCCTTCTCCAATGCATGAAAGTGAAAGTGAAGTTGCTCAGTTGTGTCCGACAATTAGCGACCCCATGGACTGCAGCTCACCAGGCTCCTCCGTCCATGGGATTTTCCAGGCAAGAGTACTGGAGTGGGTTGCCATTGCCTTCTCCGATTTTACCAAGATAAGATGATAGAATTTTTTAAGCTTATTATTGAAGTATATCTACCGAAAAGTACATGAATTATAAGTGTACAGCACACTGAGTGGATAGAATATATATTTTTAATGAATTATAATTAATTTACAATGTTGTATTGGTTTCAAGTATACAGCAAAGTGATTCAGTCATACATACATATATATTCTTTTCAGATTATTTTCTATTATAGGTTATCACAAGGTATTGAGTATAATTCCCTGTGCTATACAGTAGAACCTTACAGTTAACCTGTTTCATATACAGAAAATATATTTTATTTAACAGTTTGTTAACCTGACATGAATCCTTTAAATATTGGGCACCTGGTAGACGAGACTTCATTTAATACTCCTATCCCAGACCCTGTAAGTGAACCAACCAGGCCTGGGGGCTTGGACAGGAAGTGGAGTCCCTCAGGGTGTGACTAGCACAGAATCTGGAAAAGCCTTGCTTTGTCCATCTTTGCATTTATCTTATGTTCCTGGCTTGGTGGGTTGACATCCTTCTACTGAGTTGGCCAAAAAGTTTGTTCAGGTTTTTCCATAACATCTTACAGAAAAACCCAAACAAACGTTCTGGCCAATCCAATACATTGGAAGCCTCACCACGTGTGGTCACCTCTTACCTTCACGTCCCTTTTGTTTGACTGAGACCTTGTCTCACCCACTCTTGGCTTCAAAGGCTTTTCCTTCATATTTGATTGGTTTTGTCATTTTTTTTCTTTTTCTAAAAAAACATTTATTTTTAACTGATTGATGATTGGTTCACAATATTGGTTTGATTTCTGTCATACATCAGCATGATGTTCTCCCTCTATGCCCTCCCTCTTGAATGTCCCTCCCACCTCTCACCCCTTCCCACACCTCTAGGTTATTACAGAGCCTCAGTTTGAGTTCCCTGAGTCCTACAGCAAGTTCCCATTGGCTAACTATTTATATATGTTAGTGCGGTTTTGTCATTTTAAGTGGCCCAACAGAAGAGCATTCAGCCAGCAGCTCTGACTGATGTTCTACTCTCCTTTTTAAATTATATTTAATTTTTTTTTACCTCTTTAAACTTTTTCATTTAAAAAAAATGTTTATTGAAATATAGTTGATTTTCAGTGTTGTGTTAGTTTCAGGTGGCGTTCTGCCCTCTTTAGTATGGCTTGTAAAACCCAGAATGATTTAGCCTCTTTCTGATTCTCCACCCTAACTCACCTCCCACCCAAACATTTTCACCCTATGACCTACTTTCAGCTGCACAGGTAAGAGTGTGAACTTTGGGTGATACAGTCCTGGACTCCGATGGTTCTGCCTTTAATATCTGGGTGACCTGAACCTGTCTGAACCTTAGCTTTTTCTGTGCAAAACAAAAAGGAAAGGATACAACATATGAGAGATTTCGAAGTGTCCACGCTTTGCCATCGGTGTTGCTTCGTCATATGGGTTGTTCTTACATGACCTTGCATCTCCTGGTGTGTGCTCTTTCCCCGCCTTCTTCGGAATGACTTCTGTGAACTCCTGTCCGTTCTTGGAAGCACAGTCCAGGCACCACCACCTCTCTGCTGTCTTCTTTCACACCCGACTCAGCCCCTTCCAGGCTCATCCATTTCATTGATTAGACTGTGAGTGTCCTGCAGGCAGGACCGGGTCTCCATCACCTCTGTGCCCACATCACAAGGATAGCGCAGGGCACACATGTTATCCTCTAAGACGAGATGTAGGATGAAGGGACCCCACTGAGAATCACCTGCCAGTCACAGGCTCACTCTGCTAGACTAGATTCCCTTCGCTTCTGCAGGGCCCTCCTGGGAAGACCTAGGGCCCTTGGCACTAGTTACCTCTTTCCAAAGATCTGTCTTGTCTTCCCAACTAGAGAGTCAGCCCCTCTGACTGACAGAGGGCAGGACTCTGCTCTGTGTCTTCATATCCCTAGTGAGCCCCACGCGTGGTCCTGAATGTGGCAGGAGCCCAGCTGGTAACAGTGATGGTTGGTTGGCCGACGCACTGAGCTCCTTCTAAGCAAGCTCGCAGCTGGGCTAGCTGGTTCCCACTCTCTGGGACAGCTTTTCCCCTCACTCTGTGATTTCCTAGAGAGTCCGTCTCTGAGCTTCTAGCCTCTGTGCACAAAGGCAGCATGGTGTTTCAGAAAGAGGAGTCAAACCAGCCTTGGTGCGAATCTCAGTTCTACTTAAAATCTGTTTGTGCCATTAAAGAAAAAAATCTCTGACTCTCAATTTGTTCATCTGTAAAATGGGGGTTAAAAGTACTATCTCAGGGCAGTTGTGAAGATAAAATGAAATAATACTCAGGAGCCAAGTTAACGATGAAGATGAATTGAATAAATTAAGGATGTTCTGAAGGTCATTCTTAAGCAACAAAGGTCATAAAATATTTTATCCCAGACTAGGTTTCTTTGGAATAGAAAGATCTGAATTCTTTCCAACACAGGAAAAGGCCATACTCAGGGAAAGCCATTTGCTTTATGTTGGTTTGTCCCAACTAATTAACCTGTCTGAAGAAAAAAGTGGGGAAATTCCCTGGCAATCCGATGGTTAGGACTCCAGCTTTCACTGCCAAGGGCCCGAATTTGATCCCTGGTCGAGGAGCTAAGATCCCATAGGCTGTGTGGTGAGGCCGATAAATAAATAAGATAAAAAAGTAAGAAGTTGGCAGTAAGAGTCCCCTGGTGGCCTAGTGGTTAGGATTCCATAGCTTCCACTTCTGTGCAGATTGACTGGGTTCAATCCGCAGTCAGAGAACTGAGACCCTACAAGCCGTGCAGGAAACAAAGTGGGTGATGGCATGTGGCAGAAGTCTGCGACTAGGCGGAGCCAAGGCAATGTGGACTTCAGTCTAACCTTGTGTTCTGGTGTCCTGTTCAGGCAATATACTTACCAAGGCCTCCAGTTCTCAGAAGTGAAGCATCAATCCAAGGTGGTGACTTGGAGTTTTTTAGGGGGCTCCAAGGACTGGTCTTTGTGGGTGTACTATGGCACTAGTTAACAGCTCAGCACTGGCCATTTCCTCCCTGCGAAGCGCAGTGAGGAAGTTTGGTTGGGGTACCAGGTGGCCTGGGGTTGGATGCAAGCTGACCCAGGGATGGCACTCACTGTGCCCTTCCATCCTCCAGGGGAGAAGAGCCTGCTGGACCACAGGAAGGAAGGTGAGGAAACTGAGGCACAGAGGCCATGGAATGTTTTCTGTTCTTATAAATATTTTTGATTGCAGACTGATACAAAATCTTTTTTATTATGTGATACTTGATGCATACAAGAGTAAACATATCATGCATGAGTGCTAAGTCGCTTCACTCGTGTCCTAGTCTTTTGTGATCCCATGGACTATAGCCCTCCAGGCTCCCCTGCCCATGGGGATTCTCCCGGTTGGAGAATCTGGAGTGGGTTGCCGTGCAACCCACATCTCCAGGGGATCTTCCCCACCTAGAGATTGAACCTGTGTCTCTAATGTCTCCTGCATTGGCAGGTGGGTTCTTTACCACTAGCGCCACCTGGAAAGCCCCAAACATACCATTAATACAGGGTATAATAACAAGATGAAAACCAGGGCCTGGCCACACCCCCAAAGAACCAGAATATGATCAAGGTCATTATATCTGTCTGTGGTCTACTCCCCGTCCTATCCTGCTGTGTCCCTCCAGGCAGAATTACATCCTGAATTTTGTGTATTTATTCTATCGTTTAATTATTTATTTATGTTGCTCATATATTTATGTTGCTGGCTTGCGGGATCTTAGTTTCCCAACTAGGGACTGAAGTCGAGTCATAGCAGTGAAAGTGTCAAATCCTAACCAGTGAACCACCAAGGAATTCCCTATTGCATCACTTAAATAACAGTTTTCCCAGCTAGAAATGTCTAGACAATATACATATATATATTATTTTTTTTATTATTTTATTAAAACCTTAAAAAATTGAAGTAGAGTTGATTTACAATATTGTGTTAGTTTCA
Source organism: Oryx dammah (assembly GCF_014754425.2). NCBI lineage: Eukaryota > Metazoa > Chordata > Mammalia > Artiodactyla > Bovidae > Oryx > Oryx dammah. Next base: position 17,106,385 of record NW_024070192.1, on the reverse strand, counting down.
GGTTACAGTGAAATTATTTAGTGATCTATATATACATATTCTTTTCTAGATTCTTTTCCATATAGTTTATTACAAAATACTGAGTTATTGTTCCTTGCTCTATATAGCAAGTCCTCGTTGAGTAGCTACTGTATATATATTCATGGTAGTGTGTATGTGTTACTCCCAGATTCTTTTTTAAGAATTTGTGTATTTATTTGCTGTGCTAGGCCTTCACTGCTGCGTGCAGGCTTTCTCTGCTTGAGAAAGGGGGGGCTACTGGCCAGTTGTGGCGCATAGGCTCCTCGTTGCGGTGGTTTCTCTTATTGTGGAGCACAGGCTCTAGGACACGCGGGCTCGGCAGTTGCGGTGCACAGGCTTAGTTGCCCTGCCGAATGTGGAATCTTCCTGCACCAGGGACTGAACCCATGTCCTCTGCATTAGCGGTGGATTCTTCACCACTGGACCACTAGGCAAGTCCGCAAATCACTAAGTCCCCTCACTAAAGTGAGGGAGTGAGTCCCTCCTCCCTTACTTTTTATTTTTAAGCATTATAAAAATAGTGTTATGCTGTGTACCTTCTCTTCTGTGATTTAATGTTCCCCCAGCCCCATCAGAGCCAGGGCACATTGCTCTCCTGGCTCCCTCCCTACCCTTCTGTCCCAATGGATCACCCTGCCTGAATCACAGCAATAACATCTTCCAGGTGCCACTTCAGGGAAGACCGGAGGTGACTTCTTCTCCTGAGCCTTTATCAAAACTGCTGGGACTCCCTTCTTCTGAGAGAAAAGCCATGAGCTCCTCAGCGCACATCAGAGACCAGATGTAGCTGCCACCACCTGCTGGCATCTCTGTCCTCCTGGCTTGGGCCTTACTCATCCTCTCTTCCTGCCCTGGAGCAAAATTCTACTTCCTTGTGCCTGACTGCTCAGTCGTGTCCGACTCTTTGCAACCCCACGGACTGTAGCCACCAGGCGCCCATGGGGATTCTCCAGGCGAGAATACTGGAGTGAGTTGCCATACCCTCCTCCAGGGGATCTTCCCATCCCAGGGATTGAACCCAGGTCTCCCGCATTCCAGGCGGATTCTTTACCATCTGAGCCACTAGGAAATCCCTCCATTTTATAAAGATAAAGCGGTCTTAGGGTCCCTTTCCTGACCAAAAAACTTTTCTATCATTCCTCCAACTGGCCATGACCTTCCTGGAATTTTTCAAAACTCCATTCAGAGCTGTCATCTTCTGGGAATCTTCCTAGCCTAACTTCCACCCTCTCTCTCAGCTCTTCTGCACACCTTTTTTATGTCACAGCAGGAAGTTACAAACTGTGCTTCTTACACCAGTCCCACAGAGTCCTGCTGAGAAGGGCTTTGGGGGTCAAATAAGTTTGGGAAGTGCCACCTGCTACTTCCAGACTCTTGGTGTTTATGGTGCTCATTAGCATATTAGTATCTTCTCAGCATGGCAACATCTTCTTAGCAACACAGAGAGGCTGGCAGGGATGATCTTTGCTTAGTTTGTTTTCCAATAATATTTACTGTCTCAAGTAAAAACTTATTACTTGTTTGGAAGATGTGATCTAGAAGATTCTCCAGCCCCTTTCATATGTCAGTTTGTCCTTGTGATCTTCTTCTCAGCAACTGGACTGTAATTCCTCTGACTTTTAAAAATCACCCTTTGTGAGCTAGTTTAGTCCAGAGCACCCATCCCAGAGGGTCTTGAGTTGAATGAACGAATGAAGCCATCAGCTAATCAACTGGTCAATTTAGCTGAATCCTCTTTCCTGTAAGGCTGGCAGAAACCAGACCCAGCTGCTCGTTGTAGCCTGGGGATATGAGTGTCTCTGGCCAGTGTTAGACCTTTCCCATGGTATTTCTACAAAGCCTAATTCCATCACCCCTGGTAGACTGTATCTCTTGCATTAGGCTTCCTATAATTTTTTTTTTAGGCATCTGTCTCCGGGTGAGTCTGGGAGCCTCTGCAGGGCAAGGACCATGTCACACTCACCTCTCTGGGTTCCCATAAACGGGTGTTCAGTCCCCACTGACCATTGAATAATGAACCTCTCCACCAACTGCACCCAGAGAGCTGGTGGTTAAGACCACAGGCTCTGGAGCCAGACTGGATGAGCCCCCAAACTACCTGGGTAACCTCGGGCAAATTACTTAATCTCTATACTTCAATTTCCCCACTCTAATGAGGGTGATGATAGCAATACCTTCCTTATAGGGTCGTTGGGAGGGTTAAATGAGTTAATGCTAGGAAAGATTGAGGGCAGGAGAAGAAGGGGATGACGAGGATGGGATGGTTGGATGGCATCACCAACTCAATGGACATGGGTTTGGGTGGACTCCGGGAGTTGGTGATGGACAGGAAGGCCTGGCGTGCTGCAGTTCATGGGGTCACAAAGAGTCGGACAAAACTGAGAGACTGAACTGAACTGATGTGAAACAGTACCTGGCGTGGAGAATGGCACTGGTCTGTGTTAGCACTTATAACAGCAGCTACTGTCTATTATACCAGGGATTATGATAAAGTCTTTACCTACCTCCTTTCAATGACACCTCCCTCTAGTCTCTGTAAAGTAAATGATGTTTGGGAATTCCCTGGCTGTCCAGTGATTAGGACTCTGAGCTTCCACTGCAGGGGACACGAGTTCCATCCCTGGTCAGGGAACTAAGATCCTCGCATGCTGCAGGGCGGGGCCAAAAAATTAAGTAGGTGATGTTTACATTTTTTGTTTTGGGTTAGGAAGCTAAGTCCTCCCAAGAGGACGCGAAGTGGCGGCAGCAATGGGTCCAGGACTCACGTCAGACAGATCAGCCTTTGGTAGGCAGTGCTGCTCACTCCTCAGGGATGGGGCAGCTCTTCTACTTCTTGTCACCTATAATTACCCCCTCAGTGAGAACCTGGTTTATCCTCTACCCTTCCCAAAGAGATGGAAATCCATGGCAGAGTTGGGTTCTAGGTGTGCGCACGTACATAATAGAGAGCGTGTACGCATGCGCATAACAGAGCCCGCGTAAGCGAGACCAAACTCAGGACAGGGCGGTTGCCAGCACCTCCGTGGTAGACCCAGAAAGACCAAGATATTAAGGCAGGACTTTGAGAATACACAGCAGAACAATCACCCATGAGTCAGCAATGCTTCCAAACAGCCAGCGAGATCCTGGAATTGCTTGGTATCACTGCCCTCAGGACCTCGCCGGGTTTCCTGTGTGAGCTGGGAAATGTTTGCAGGCAGGACACCTGTGATTGCTTTTAGCCAGTTAGGTTATCGGGTGAAAGAAAGATTCCTGAGGTTAGCAGCCGAAGATTAGGTAGAGTTATAAAGGGGCCTCCAGATTTTGTAGGGGGCGCATCCCTGACTTCTGAGATGAACAACATGGAGTCACTTTCCCCAAGTGTCTGCTGGCCTTCACAGACACCCCAGACAGACTCTGTTCTATCCCCAGAAGCCACGGGCTTGACTGTCTTCTTTCCATCCTGGCCAGGGCTTTATTCTAGTCCCTTCCCGGGTCTGGCCACAGAAAAGAAGTGCAATGTGGGGGCCTTGGGAGAGGGGCCGACGGTGGTGATGTGAAGGTAGGAGGTTTATGATGCCCGATCGGAAGCTGTTTCTCTTGGAGCAGAGAAGGTTGGGATCTTCCTTCCAGGCAGGTGAGGGGCTGCTCCCTCAGCATCTGAGCACAGGTCCCGGGGCCCCACACGGCGGCCAGAGGGCTGGAGTGAATGGGGAGGGTCTCCCATCAGGTGTCACTAGGCAGAGGCAGCCACGAGTGGAAGCAGCCAGTGAATCTGGCAGCTGGGGGGGTGGGTAGGGAAGCAGGAGGATGCTGAGATCTTCCCGGCCTGGAAAGAGGAGGGAATGCCCAGGAATCAGCTGGCTGATTGGGCTACGAATGTGGTGTCCACTTTTAGACTTTGATCCTCTCCTTGTGGTGCAATGTGTTCTGTGAACAGAGGAGGGTCTGGACGCCTTAAAGACTTGGAAGCAACACCCCCTGCCCCAGGCTGATTTCTCTGGTCCCTCAGCCCCTGGGATCCTGCGTGAGACCACCCCCCCCTTCCTGGGGCCCTGGAGCCTCCTGTGGGCTTTCATTTTGTGCCAGCTGACCACCCCCCGCAGTGTTCCTTCCAGCTCTGAAGAGTTCCTTTGTTGGGGGGGGACGGCCTTGTGTCGGTCCCCACTTCACTACCTGTGGGATCTAAACACATCGGCTGGGACCTCAAGCCCTGGCCTCTTCCCTCTTCTGCTCCTCAGGTTTTGGTGTTTTGAGTCACATCTCTGTCCCGGAAGTGCCCTTCCTCTTCCTTTTGTCTCGTAAAGACCCTCCCCAGGGCGCAGCCCTTTGAGGTCTGTGGGTCACCTGAGCCCACCCTGCTCTGTGTCTCCCTTCGCTTGGTCTTCCTGCCTCCACCAGGACGGCCTATAAGCTGGCTGCTTCTCTCTGCCTGGGCACGTGGCCTGCCCATTCCATTATACCGCCCTCCAGGTTAGAGACGTGACACTGTTCTGTGCCCGGTTCCATGCAGAACACACAGTGGGTGCTGAATAAACACATTAAAAAATTATATATATATATATATGTATGGCTAATAATAATATAAATATATTATTTATTTGGCTGTGCCAGATCTTAGTTGCAACGCATGGTATCTTTTTCTTTGTGGCAGCATGTGGGATCGAGTTCCCTGACCAGGGGTGGAATCTGAGTCCTGAGCATTAGGAGCTCAGAATCTTAGCCACTGGACCACTAGGAGAGTCCATGAATAAACACATTCTGCTCAAATGAACTGGTTATCATCCATGGATGGAATCTAGACGGTAGAGCAAAATAGCACCAATGCAGGATTTGGAGTCAGACAGACCAGGTTCAAACCCCCCACCCCACCACCACTTACTGGCTTATGGGCCCCCTGTCTGAGCCTCAGTTTCCTCATCTGTAAAGAGACAGGATTTTCCTCCCGGGCTGTTGGGAGGATTCACTGAGACGCCGCTGAGGCTTTGCAAACTGGAAGGTGCTAGAACGTGTGTCATCTACCCTGACCTCTCTTGGAAGAGGGCCTCAGCTCATGCACCCTGTTTCACACACAGATCCCTCAAACCCTCACATGGAGGTCTCCTCCCCACAGGGAGGCCTTGAGTGTGGGTCTGACCTTGTCTGAGATACAGAGTCGGGGAGATCCATTACAGCCATCATGGCTGTCATGAGGAAAGATCAGTAGGCAGGGGCCCAGGTGCTTGAATTTACAGGTCTGTGAACCCAGAGAGCAGCCCGAGTAGCAGGACAGACCTGAGTACCCGCTCCCCATCAGCGCTCCACCAACAACTTCCATGTAGACCTTGTGCTATTAAATGTCTCACGTCATTGCTTTACTGGCTACCTCGGCGCCACCATTTCCTAGCTCTGTGACCCCAGACAAGTTACTTAGCCTCTCTGAACCCATGTCAGATGGGGATGATAATACCCTCCTAGGGTTCTTTGGGAAAATAACAGGTGTGTTCCGTGTAATAGTGCTTTACATGGCACTTGGCACTCAGTTCAGTTCAGTTCAGTCGCTCAGTCGTGTCTGACTCTTTGCGACCCCATGGACTGCAGCACGCCAGGCCTCCCTGCCCATCACCATGTCCCAGAGTTTACTCAAACTCATGTCCATTGAGTCTGTGATGCCATCCAACCATCTCATCCTCTGTTGTCCCCTTCTTGGCACTAGTCAGGGCTCAAAACTGTTAGCTATCATTTGTAATAATAATAACCGTTCTGAGTGTCCCAGTAAATTGGCCCCCTTACTACCCTACAGAGTTCAGTAAATTACTTCCTCGTGACCTTATCAACCACTCTCTAGCCAAATAAATATATTCACATTACCTTATGCACCCTGGGTTTGCCCCGTAAAAGCCTCCCCTTTATTTCATTGACAGCCCTGTGTGTCCCCATCATATCTTCCCCTGTGGTTTGTGGGCACCGTCTCCGGTCTGTGGTACTCGAGCCTTAGGTGATTTATGAAGGACCCATAACTGGAGCTAATATGCTATGACTTTTTGCCCCTCACGGTGAATACACACCCTGTTATAGAGAGGTGTTTTTTTTTTAACTTTAAATGTTTGCTGTGTATGTATGAGAGTGTGTCTGTGAGAAAGAGCAGTGTTGATTTTATCTTTTCTGTCTATAAAGTGTTTTTCCCCTGGAAGAAACACTTTTGTAAGAAATGTAACTGAAACATGGGACTGAGAATATGGAAATTGCCTGAGGCACTGGCACTCATACCAGGGTACAGCTAGTCCCGTGAGACAATGGTATATGAAGTGAGGCTAGACCCAGGGGAGGTTGGTGGACAGAAGGGCTCCACCATGGACGTGTGGAGAGAAGGCATTTCTGGCGAGAGACAAGTGGGGAATTTGAAATCCTAGACCCAAACAAAGTAGCTGTGGGCAAGAACCTAGAAAGATGGGGAAGAAAGGAGAAAGGCCTCGGTACCTTGAACCCCAAGAGCGTTTGATGGCAGCCTGCATTTCTGCAGAGAGAATTACCACTTAACAAACATGTACCCCCCCCACACCCCCCGCAAGGCTAAGTTGGAAATCAGGAAGAGGGGGAATGAGGAGCCGGAAAAACCAGAGGACACAGGACGTTTGGGCGGCAGTGGGGAGGGTGTCATCAGATTAGGCTGTAGGAGGAAATTATTTCTTTTGAAATATAGTTTCTATCTTGTCTTTTTCCTGTGCACATTAGCCTGTGTTTTATAATGCACCTAAAATGAGAACACAGTGGCTGGCTGGCTTGTGATTTAGACCTAAGCGTATGGAGATAGAGGGGCATGCCCGAACACTTTTTACTGATGCGTTGCTGGATCAAAAACATTTTGCTTCTGTTCCCGTAAAGATGGAGACTTGTTGCAAGGCCAGGAGAGAGACGATGAGGGAGAGGAGAGCTACTTCATGAAAGGACGTGGACAAAACCGTGGCTGGAAAGGATGGGCTGGTGCCGGGAGCCAGAGGGGGTGGGGCCCCTGGGGATGGATGGCAGAGGCTGAGGGGGCTCAGCTGGGCCTCCCCCACCCCGTGACCCTGGGCAGGTTCTTCTCTGTGACCCAGGACAGTGTTTCTCCACATTGCCTTCTCTTATAATGGAGGAAGGGAGTCCACCCCAGAGAGGAGGGGGCACCCAGAGCAGTTAAATCCATTTCTCTGGGGATGGGGCCCCAGCATCAATAGTTTAAAGCTCCCCTGGGGCCATGTGACAGGGCAGCCAAAGCTGAGAGCCAGTGACCCACAGCTCTGAGTGCTGGAACATTGAGAGGGCCTGTGTGCCTGCTCAGTCGCTCAGTCTTGTCTGACTCTTTAGAGACTCCATGGACTGTAGCCCACCAGGCTCCTCTGTCCATGCAAGAACATTGGAGTGGGTTGCCATTTCCTTCTGCAGGGGATCTTCCTGACCCAGCGATCTAACGGGGGATCTCTGCATTGGCAGTCAGATTCTTTACTACTGAGCCACCTGGGACGCCTCATAGGTGTTGAGATGATGCTGGCAAAACCAGGCGCCTGTGGCCCTCGAGCGAAAGCACAGGGAGAGTGAATGCAGAGACCCAGCAGAGGAATGGGCGGCGGGACGCCGGGACTGATGAATTTGGAGGGGCGCAGAGGAAGATGTTGAGGCTCGCTCAGGCAGCCTCGCCTGCGGATGGGGATGGGGCCGGGAGGAGGGGCAGCCGCCGCTTTGAACTTGCGTGGAGCCTCCCTCAACAGAGGGGGGGCAAGTCCAGGTGCCGGGCAGGGCTGTCTTCACCTGCGCGTGCTCAGCGCCGTGGGGGGACGGGGCGCGCGGAAGCGCTCCTGGGAATGCGGTGGAAATACCCGCCTTGAAAGGGGGGAGCAGACGGCGCCCTAAGCGCCCAGCGATTGCGCAGCTCCCGGCTCCCGCCCCGCCGGGCGCACCTGCAGCTGCCCGGCCCGGGGCCACTGCGGGTCGGACACTCCTCCGCCCCCCGTGCTCGCGCGGGCAAAGCCGGGTGCGAGCCCCGCGCGGGGTGTGTCCACAAGGCCCCACGAGTTGGTTGAGCTTCTTATGTTCCTAAGTTTTATTATGAACATTGTTCATCAGGAAAGCAGCGAAAACAATTCAAGGAGCACGCGTGGCCACACCTCCTAGCTCGAGTGTTTCGCATTTTGCTGTAATTGCTCCCCTCTCGCTCCTCCCGCCGCCCTCGCCCCAGGTACACAGTGGTTTGCTGAACCGTTTCAGAGTAAGTTCTCCTCATCCTGACTCTTCACCCCCTGAGTTTCAAAATGTAAGGCTGACCCCTATGACCACATACCGTTATCCCTCTTAACAAAACTATTGATTCCTAACGATTCAGGTTTCTCCAGTTAGCCCCCAGATGACTTCATGACTAGGATTTTCAAACCGGTTTCGGATTATATGATTATATCTCATAGGTGTGCGTGCGTGCGTGCGTGCGTGCGTGGTCGGTGAGACGTCTGACTCTTTGCGACCCCATGGTCTGTAGCCTGCCAGGCTCCTCTGTCCATGGGCTTTCTCAGGCAAGAATACTGGGGTGGGTTGCTATTTCCTCCTCTAGGGTATCTTCCGGACCCAGGGATTGAACCCAGGTCTCCTATGTCTCCTGCATTGCAGATGGATTCTTTATCCGCAGAAACACCCCTCCACTGTTTTTCCTGAACACATACACCACACACTATTTTAAAGTGACTTGGGCTTTTGGCGAGTTCAGGCCTGCAGCTTTGTGAGTTTGTCTGGTCGCTTCCCCATAGTGTCATTTGGTTTGTTCCTCTATCCCTCGTGTTTTCTTGACAGCTGAAAGGTACTTCTAAAGGCAGAGATTCAGGTTAAACATCTCGGGCCAAAGGACTTTCTCGGGTATGCTGGGCACTTCGTATTGCATCATCTTATAGTGTGTTATTGTCATACTCTGGGAAGGTTTTTATGATCCAGGTTCCTGGACTCCTCCCTAGAGAGTCTGATTCAGCGGGGCTGGCTTTGGAGCCCAGCTGTCTGTATTTTTCAAAACCACCCCAAGTGAGCTGAGTGGCCTGGTGCTGCGGCCTGCATCCCTGAATAGCAGCCAGCTGGTAAAGTCATGATCTTGGTTGTCCAAAAGGCAGGGTGGAAGGGAGTGGGCGGGGCGGGGGAGGTAGGTGAAGCCTTTGGGGCCCAGCCTTCACCAGGGCAGGTGGTCACTGCTGCCTGGGTGTGAGGTGGGGATCCCGTCACCTGTCAGGGAGGAGCTTGGGCTACCTGGGGCAGCTCCCAGGCTCAGGTGGGAGTTCTTGCAGCACCAGACGTGCCTCCACGGACCTCTTTATGCTCCCAGTGCCCAGTCCAGGGCCATGTCTACCACGATGTGTGCTGAGTGGAAGACACGGCTTTCAGAGGAGCCCTAGGGAGCTGCTGTGAGAGTGAACTCCCAGCCCAGCAGCTCGTCTTGCCATGTTCCCTCCTGGACTCCTTCCTAAGACTCAAAGGATTTGCAGCCTGCGGAAGCCGCAGCTGTGTGATAAGGCCCAGAGAACCAGTGGGCCCTTAGCTTGTCGTGGTGGCAGCCTGTGGGGTCAGGGGAGGTGAGAATGACTGCAGTAACCAGGGGGAGTCGTTCAGTGTGGCAGGGGAGGCAGGTGTGCTGGGCCTCTTGGTGAACCAAGCACTCTGCCCAGTATACAGGAATGAAAGAAATGGTTCCTCCTCTCAAAAACACTGTTTCAGAGGAAAAACAGAGAGTCAATGGATAATTCAACGTAAAGTGTTTCCCCCTGAGGTGTGTATAAAAACTGGGAAATACCCAGAGGGAACGGCTTAAACTGGACACATTTAGAGGAGCTTTTAGTTTTTATTTATTTTTATTTGTGCTGGGTCTTCGTCGCTGCATGGGCTTTCCTCTAGCTGCGGCGAGGGGGGCTCCTCTTCCTCGCAGTGCATGGGTTTCTCATTGCAGTAGTTTCTCCTGTTGCAGAGCGCAGGCTCTGTAGTTGGGGTGCACGGGCTTAGTTGCTCTGTGGCACGTGGGATCTTCCTGGATGAGGGGTCAAACCTGTGTCTCCTGCATTGGTAGGTGGATTCTTTACCACTGACCACTAGGGAGGCCCAGAGGGGATTTTAAAATTGGACCCTGATGGATAAGTAGGAGGCCAAAATGAGTAAGACACCTGGGTAGGCTATGTCTTGTCTTTTACCAGAACTGGGCTTGAAGGGTAAAGCAGTCTAGGAACCCAGCAAAATCCCAGTTTGGGAACCAGCAGACTTGCCTTCTTAGAATAAGCAAGTTAACCTTGTAAGGGCTTCATTTTTCCATCTGTAAAATGGGAAAGTAACCCCAGTTTTATATAACTTAGGGGCTGGAGGAGCTGGGCAGGGGGAAAATGTTATACAACTAAAATGAGTGAAAGATGCAGACATGGTTTATGAGAAGATTAGATCAGAATTCTTATTGGTGGAGTTGGAGGTGAAAAAAATGGCAGAGGTCTAGGTGTAAAAGATGTCCAAGCTGAACTTACCTTCAAGGCCCCGCTCAGAGCCTGCCTCTTCCACCCTCTTTTCATTCTCCCTCCCCTCCTTCAGTGTCCAGCGCAGAGTGAGATGGGATTTCTCACACTCTGCTACTGACCGTGGTCACCTGCAAGAATGTCTCTCAGGCACTAGAGTAGGGCACACTGAGGAGGGGGTGGAGCCTGTATTTATACACACCAGGCCGGTGAGGCACGTGTATTGAATGAAGCCTCAGTCCTCGGACTGGAGCCTTTGAGAAGGAGCTACATGGTGGAACGGAGGCAGAGTTGTGGCTGGTGGGGTCACAAGGCCTGGGTTATACTCTCTGCAGCCATGGAGGCAATCTGGGCAAGTCTGGGCTTCAGCCCAGAGCTGAACTAGATAATAGCCAAGGTCCCAAGACTTGGACATTGTGTGGCCCGACACTGTGATAGAATGGCTAAGGCCTGTGGCCATCCCCAGAAGGCTTATGTCAAGCCCCTCTAGGGCATCTTATGTCTCACTGCTTCCACCCCGTGACTCCCAACTAGCAAGAGATTGGAGGGGGAACCTTCTCAGGCTGACACTTCCATTCCCTGGGCTTTTATTAAGCATCTACCTTTGTACCCAGGGAGCACCCCAGAGACCCCTGGTCCCACCATGGTTTCTAGAATGCTCAGCATCTCTCAGGGGCTTCCCAGGTGGCGCTATTGGTAAAGAACTCACCTGCCAATGAAGGAGACATGAGAGACCCAGGTTCAGTCCCTGGGTCGGGAAGATTCCCTGGAGGAGGGCATGGCCAGCCACTCCAGTGTTCTTGCCTGGAGAATCCCATCGACAGAGAAGCCTGGTGGGCTGCAGTCCACAGGGGTGCAATGAGTCAAACACAGCTGAAGCAACTTCAGCATGCATGCACGCACACAGCATCTCTCAGGTTGATAAGTTTGGACTCCTGGACAGAACCCATTTGGCGGAGTATCATAAACCTCCAAGCCAGTCACTTAGCATCTTCAGGCTCTAGTTGCCTCACCCATGAAGTGGTGTAACCACCCTGTACAGGTCTGGAGGCAGAGGCTGGGCCGCACCTTCTAGCTCTGAAGGGTCAGGACTCGATCGACCAAGTGTGACGTGAGTTCCAAAGTGCTCAGCAAAGCCAGCGTACTTGGGAGCCTGTCCACCTGGGGTCCTGGTGCCCCTCAGGAGACCTTCGGGTGTCTGAGGAGGAGGCCTTGGGCCTGTCTCCTTTCTGCTCAGTGGACACCTCCTGGCTCAGTCTTCCTGGGCTCATACCTGTCTCAAGGAAGATGCCCAGAGCTCGTGTGTCCTCTGTGTCCTGAGGGGGGACACAGCCCTGAGGACCCAAGCTGGAGCCGCTGACAGGCCAGAGAGGCAGGAGCCTCTCCCTTCCTCCCTCCCCTCCCTCCCTCTCCCCGCTTCCTCCCAGTTCTCACCCTCTTTTCCTCCCCCTTAGCTCTGACCATCCTGCTCTGTGCTCCCCACCCCCCCCCAACCCACGGTCCTTGATTTGCCTGAAGGGAACAATCCTTCTCTCCTAACCCCTCCTGTTCTCCACTCAGATCAACTCCACTTTCCTATGAAATTGAGGAGGAAAAAAAAAAAAAAACACCCCATGCTCACAACGCAGCAAAAAACAGGTTTCAACATTTTACAGGTTTCAACATTTTTCAGGCCGCCTTGTCACATCTTATCAGATCAGCCAGGAGCCTCAGGCCAGGCACTCTGGGAGCTGCTTTGGAGAACAGAAGCTGTAACATTCCAGCCGCGGCCCTGCCCCACCCTCCGCACCCCTCGCCTGCCTCCCCTCCCTCCTCTTCCCAAAGAAACAGCCCACAGGGCTCGCCCCTCCCTCTACTGGCAACTCTGCGAGACCCTTGGCTTTGCATGTCCCACCCTCTCCCCAACCATCACCTTCTCTCCCTCCACAGCTGCCCAGAGCCGTGGCCCCTCTGGGCTCTTAGGTGGTCTGAAGTGCCCACTTGGTCCCGAAAGGTGGCTTCTAGAAGTCGGGGAGCTGAGGGAGTCATCAGAGGCACTCACAGAATGTCCAAGGGGCCGCTTGGCCAGTAGAGCTCTGAGCTGTGTTTCAGGAGCCCTGAGATTTTAGGGAGGGAGAGGGAGATGCAGAGAGACACCCAAAACATCCTCAGCGGCTGCTGCCAGCAGGAGGGAATAGCTTTTTACTTTGGTTCCATTTTTAGGGAGATGTGTGGGTCTTGTTGGGCTTCCCTGGTGGCTCAGACAGTAAAGAATCTGCCTGCAATGCAGGAGACCCGGGTCTTGTCACCCATGGCAATGGGGACCATTGGCCTGGAACAACCCCCCTCTCTCTCTCACATTCATACCAGGCCGCCACCTTCTGCTTCCTGCCACACTGGTGGTGACCTTGGTCACACAGTACAGAGTGACAGATCCAGACAGGGCTGACCAAAGTCCAAAGGCCCAGATTTCAGCCAAGACCACCTGAAGGAGAGACCCAGATTGTGGGTCCCAGGGCAAGAGAGATGAGCTCCCAGGTGGGGGTCAGGTTGGGAAGTCCCACTGTGGGAAGCAGAGAGGGACCGCCCCCCACCCACCCACCCACACCCACACCCACCCACACACACACACACACACACACCCACCCAGGACACAGCTCTGGACTAGGGGCTTAGGATGCATCCCCACACTCACGCAGGGAGGAGGGTGGGGACAAAAGAGGCCCAGGGAAGGAGCAGAGGAAAGAAGGAAGGGCAGGGTGACTCACTCTGTCCAAGTCTACTGGCTTTGCATCTCCTGTCTCCTGATCAGGAAACCAGGAAGCAGAGCAGACCCGGGCGCTCGGTGCCAACGTTGGCTGAGCCTAGCCCGACCCACCTGCCTCTGGCTGGCTCCGGAAGGCCCTCCCCACCTCTTGGCCTGAAGTTCTAGCGCCCCTGGAGTGAGGTCCCCGCCCCCATCCTCGTGCCCTACTCCCTTGGCTCATGGCATCCAACACCCCTACAATGAGGTTCCCCCACCGTCTCACTCTTTTTCCCGGTGCCCCCTGGAGGAGGCGAGGCCTCAAGCATCATTAGCTCTAGGACGGCTCCCCCAGATCTGAACGTCTAGTCTCTGTCTTTCTCTTGGGCTCAGCTCTGCTTCTCCAACACTATCTGGACCAGGGAGCCTGCAGGTCTCACCAGTCCCACAAACTTCCTCTGTCTTTTTCCCCAAACTGCTTAACCTCTTACATTCCTTTTCTTGGTTGACAGCATCTCCATCTTTCTGATCATCTTGGCTCAAAATCTTGGTCATCCTTTCCTCCTTCCCGTTGTCTCCATGTGGCCCATCCTTGCTCACTGCTTCCTCTCTGCTCCTCAGGCCACTGTCCAGAGACCCACAGCCACAGGCCCCACTAACCTAGATGGGAACTGCTTGGGGTCCAGCTCAAATAGGCTCACCCCAGACCCATGAAACCTGTTCCAGGGTTCAGTTCAGTTGCTCAGTTGTATCTGACTCTTTGTGATCCTATGGACTGCAGCACTCCGGGCTTCCCTGCCCATCACCAACTCCTGGAGTTTGCTCAATGTCCCTCAAGTTGGTGATGCCATCCAACCATCTTGCCCTCTGTCATCCCCTTCTCCTCCTGCCTTCAATCTTTCCCAGCATCAGGGTCTTTTCCAATCAGTCAGCTCTTTGGATCAGGTGGCCAAAGTCTTGGAGCTTCAGCTTCAACATCAGTCCCTCCAATGAATATTCAAGACTAATTTCTTTTAGGATTGACTTTTTGATCTCCTTGCAGTCCAAGGGACTCTCAAGAGTCTTCTCCAACACCACAGTTCAAAAGCATCAATTCTTTGGTGCTCAGCTTTCTTTATAGTCCAACTCTCACATCCTTATGTGACTACTGGAAAAACCATAGCCTTGACTAGATGGACCTTTGTCGGCAAAGTAATGTCTCTGCTTTTTAATATGCTGTTTAGGTTGGTCATAGCTTTTCTCCCAAGGAGCAAGCATCTTTTAATTCCATGACTGCAATCACCATCTGCAGTGATTTTGGAGCCCAAGAAAATAAAGTCTGTCACTGTTTCCATTGTTTCCCCATCTATTTACCATGAAATGATGGGACTGGATGCCATGTTCTGGGGGCTGCAGCCAGACAGGCCTGAGACTCTCCTTAGCATAAACTGTCCCCCCTGTTCCTTCCCCCACTCCTTTCCCAGGCTTCTGTCTCTTGGTACCCACCCTCTAGCCTCATTCTGCAGTTTGATGATGTCTGTGCTTAGTCACTCAGTCTTGTCTGACTCTTTGTGACTCCTTGGACTGTAGCCCACCAAGCTCCTCTGTCCATGGGGTTCTCTAGGCAAGAATACTGGAGCGGGTTGCCATTCCCTTCTCCAGATGATGTCTAACAGATTAACATTCCAAAGCCCAGCTCAGGAACCTTCAATGGCTGCACAGGTCCCTGGAGTAAAACTTGGCACTCAGGGCCCCCTTCCCCTCTTCTGCTCCTTTATAAGGTCCCTGGACTCTAGCTGGAGTGGACCCACTGCTGTTCTGTCTGCCACCTCTTGTCTGGGGCTCTTCCCTGGCACCCCAGCAGCACCACCCCTCCTTCACCAGCTCAGCGCCTGCTCCTTCATCGGGCCTTCCTGGTCGCCACTCCCTGGGACCTGCTTCCTCTCTTCCAGGATGCCCCTGCTCTTACCATATGCTCTCTGGCATGAGGGCTACTTGGGTGGTAAGCTACAGGTGCCTGGGGACCCTCTGTCACTTGTTCATGGCACACACGGCACCCAGACCTAGTAGGTGCTACAGGAATGCTTGTTGGTCTGTAATTGACAGAGGCCTCCTGGTCTGGGTGCCCTGTGGTTTGTGGCTCACTTCATCTCCATGTTTCCAATGCTTGGCACTCTCCCCAATTCAATCATCACTTAAATGTGTTTTGAGTGAACAGGCAGGAAATGAATTTGTTTACCAAGGGAAGACTTTAACCTACTCTCCTAAGGGCAGGCACCTCAGTGCACTCCGCGTGTTTATTGCTCGCAGGGCTCCAGGCTGGATGGCTGGGGCTGAATCAAGATGGGGAAGCAGCAGGAGGCCTGGGCCTTCCAGGCTCCCAGGCTCGTGCAGTTGCTTCTTCACTGACTCCTCTCTGGACCCTGGGTCCCAGCTCAGTGTGTGGACCCTTTCTACCCTCACCTTTCCCTTCCTGGGTATAAATAAGGCTGGTCCTGAAGTCACCCAAATCAACTTTTGGTGAGAACCATAGGACCTATTCCTGCCTACTGAGCCAATGAATCAGCTGCTGATGGGTAAGGTTCAGGTAGGTCCTGATGAAAGGTGACCACTGGGGTATCTAGAT
>NW_024070192.1:17052291-17090570 GCF_014754425.2 Oryx dammah | reverse complement strand
AGGTTCAGGTAGGTCCTGATGAAAGGTGACCACTGGGGTATCTAGATCTGCTCTATGGGCCATGTGAGCCCCTTGGACTCTGAAGCAACTCCCTCTCCTTGGCTCGCCCTGAGATAGGTTCAGGGTTGGGCTGGGAGGGCATAGAGCTGTGCTTAGCACCCGTGCAGCCCAAGTGTGCTCTAGGGAGGTTGAGCGGATGGGTAGAAAAAAGTAGTAGCTTGTGACTCTTGACCTAGGTCCCTCCTCTCACTTTGTCACGAGCTCCCTGCCAAAGCACCAGGGTAAGTGGCCCTTGCCACTTGTGTTTAAGCTCTTTGGAAGTTCCAGGAGTTGGGTGCACCTGGGCCTCCTAGGCCCCTGCCTGTGCCCTGCCCCACCCACAGGATACCTGTGTCCCTGAGTTTGTCCGGTTCCCCTCGTGATGTCCACCGGTCCTGAGTGGCCTCTTGAGCTAAGTAGAAAGGTAGTGGCCTTGAGTTCCAAGGCCAATGCTTGACTCTTTTCTTTCTGCCCATTTTCAAGACTTTCCTTCCCCTTCTGGAAGTTTCCTTCTTGCCCCAGGCCAGAATTGGACCCCTCCGGACCCAGAAACAGGAAAGGCATCTGTCCTGGAGCCAGCAGGTGGAGCACCAAGCTCTGGGCCATTGTAGGGTTTCTGGAAATATGGTGGTCATGCTGGAGGAGAGAGGAAAGGCCCACAAAGGAGGTGTTCTGGCTCCCCCCTTGTTCCATCTCCCCCACTTCCTCCCAGAACCCATGCCAGTCAGCTGAAGAGGCACTGATTCTTTGGGTTGGAATCTTAGGGTGCCCTATCTGGGGCTGGCAGAGATAGTTCCTTGCCATTAAAAAAGCTGAGGGCAAGTGGACCAAGACCCCAAGAAAGGCATGACTCCGGGAGACTCGGCCATGGATCCCACCCCAAGACTGGAGAGCCTAAGCAGGGACCCTGGACCCTTTTCCCGGGGTGCACCCTTGGACCTGCCTTCCACAGCCCTGCCCATATGTGGCTGCATGACCTGGGAAAACAACAAATTCTCTCTGGGTCTCAGTCTTCCCATCCAGAAAAGGAAGTGATTAGACTAGACCAGTGGCTCTCATCCTGCAGAATGGCCATAGATGGGGAGTGAGGGGAAGGTGGAGGGGTGGGCCTGTGGGTCCCTGCCCCCTCCTTTTCTCAGTTTAATCATGTCAAGTGTACAGCACAGTGGCATCAGGTTATGTTTGCAGTGTTGTCCAACTATCACCGCTGTTGCCAGAACTTTTCATCATCCCAAACAGAAACTGTATCCTGCCCTTCCCAGCCCCCAGCTACCTCTAATCTACTTTCGGTCACTATGAAATCACCTATTCTTGGTACCGCATGAAAGGGGAGTCATACCATATCTGTCCTGTGTCTGGCTTATTTCACTTGGTATAATGTTGTCACGGTTCATGTATGTTGTAGCATGTTTCAGAACGTCTTTCCTATTTGTGGCCGAATGACGTGGCACTGTATGGATTTGCCACATTTTGTTCTCCATTCATCTGCTGATGGACACTGGGTTATTTCCCCCTTTTGGCTGCTGTGAAGTGTGCGGCCATGAACACTGGTGCACACGTATCCAGTCGAACCCCTGCTTTCAGTTCTCCTGGGCCTATACCTTTTCATACTGTTCATGGGGTTCTCAAGGCGAGAATACTGAAGTGGTTTGCCATTCTCTTCTCCAGTGGACCACGTTTTGTCAGAACTCTCCACTGTGACCCATCCGCCTTGGGTGGCCCTACTTTGGAGTGGAATTGCCGGGTCATAGAAGCTTCCCAGGTGGCTCAGCAGTAAAGAATCCTCCTGCCAGTGCAGGAGATGCAGGTTCAATCCCTGGGTTGGAAAGATTCCCTGGAGAAGGAAGCGGTAACCCACTCCAGTTTTCTTGTCTGGAGACTCTCATGGACAGAGGAGCCTGGCGAGTTACAGTCCATGGGGTCGCAAAGAGTCGGACACGACTGAGTGTGCATGCATGATAATTCTACATTTAGCTTTTGGAGGAACAGTCCCTCTTTTTATCTGTTTTGTGTACTGGGGAGAGGCAAGGGGGGTGTATATTTGGAAAAAAATAGCTAACAAAAAACACCCTAAACTAGATGACTCCTGAGGCCTCTTTAATCTATCAAATACTACAATGTTGGAAGGGTCTAAGGTCAAAAATGTAGATAAGTCTGATTGTAAGGGAGGCCACCTGGTTGGGTGAGGGACCGCAACTCACATGGTCCATTAAGGGAAGCAAGGTAGGGGACAGCGTGGTGTGCCCCCTCACCATGGCACGTGGTCCCTGCAGGGCAGGGCAGTGCTGGGTGGACAACAGAGTCTGTGGGTCCACAGGGCCACTGTCACAGGGCCCTTGGGGGCCTCACACTGTATGCTGTCCACCTCAGCCGGGTCAGCACCAGGCAGCCCCGTGCTCACCAGGCAGACCCACCTCCAGCTTCTGGAGACAGAGGTGCTGCGGGTTGGTGAATGGCTTGGTGGGGGTGGGAGTCTGATGAGACCATGCATGGCCTTGAAGCGCAGCCGGTTTGGAGAAGGTCTTTCATCCTGAGAGGTCAACCCTGAGCCCTCAGGAGCCGCCTGTGGCCCCCTGGCACCTGCCACCCCGTCTGCCTGGCTGCCTGTGTCTGTCCTCAGCCCAGCTGGGTGGTGGGTGGTTGGGGTGGAGGGTGAGCTGTCCGTAGGGGAAGGTGGCAGGGCCCTAGGGCCGGGCCGGGCAGGAGCTGGTATAAATAGCCCTGCCCAGCTGGGAAGGCCTGGCAGGGCCCTCCACCCTCCCCCTCACCAGCTGCCGGTGCCAGGCGGGTCCCCACCTCTCTTGGGAGCCCAGCCATCGTCTCAGGTCCTAAATGGAGGAACTTCCTCAGCGGAGCCGAGGAGTCTTGTCCTGTGTGTAGGTGGAAACTCCGGATGTTTGGAGGCCTGGGGAAAGGGGCTGAGGGGCTACGAAATGGCAGTAGGGGGTCAGGCCCTCCGGGAAGGAGTTCTTTAATTCCTCCCCTGGAGAATCAGCGAGTGCTTGTCATGGGCCCGGCTGGTCCTTTCGTAGGCCAAGTGTGCTTGTGTTCGTGGGTGCATGTGTGTGTGAGACGGTGGGAGCATGTGTGTGTGAGACGGTGGGTGCATGTGTGTGTGAGACGGTGGGAGCATGTGTGTGTGATACGGTGGGAGCATGAGGGGAGGCACTCTCTGTTCTCAGGGAACTCACACCAGCACAGCCATGGAATTGGAAACACATCATTTCAGCCCCTCGAGATAAGAAGGCCTGAGTAAGGTGAGAAAACCCGGAGGGAAGAGAGGTTACTTCGGTCTGGGAGCCCACGACAGTTTTCAGAATGGAGGCAACCCAGGAATCGGAGGTTGAAGGCTGGGTGAGATGCTTGCCGGGGGCTTGGGCAGTGGAGAGGTGCTCTGGGAGGGTGGCTGCTTGACACTCCACTTAAGGCCACTTGCACTTTGGTACGAAGTGAGGCTCACAGTGTGACCGCTGCCCAGGGAACATGCACTTCACTGTTGGGGACAAGGAGCTGTGAGTCAATGCAAGTTAATGCATCTGTGGTGGGTGGAATCTCAGACATGAGCGTGTGTGGGCAGGAGGCTCAGGCCAGGTGTCAAGGCGTGTTTGGGGGAGGGCAGCCATCCTGTAGATCAGTCCCACGGCCACAGCCTCATTGGCCCCAGCGCCAGCCCGTAGAGCTGAACCCCCATCCCCAGAGGCCCTGGCTCATAACTGGCAGGATGTCCATTTCTGAGCTGAAATCCCTGAACAGAGCATCCTGGAAAGATCCCTCTGCCCTTGCCCTCTGGGTTCTCTTTCACACTCGACCAGATGACAGATGTCTGTTTGGCCACCCTGGTGAGGACTGAGCTGCCCAGAGAGGGGCCAGCTTTGCTCTGGCCCAAAGCATCCTTCCCAGTGATGGATGGGAAGGGGCTCTGGAAATTCTGGTGTGTTCTGTCAAGTCAGGGATGGGAGGGCTCAGGAATGAGGTTGATGACATACCAGGGGACAAAGTGCTGGGGACGGCCCTAAACACACAGTAACCACCACAGCCATCACGACTAGAGGGCTTCGTACATGCCTGGAGCTTTATGTCCTTCATCCCTCCCATCACGTGTATCTTCTAGATGAAGAAAGTGAGGCACGAGGGGTTAATAAAACACTTGAGATTGGCAGCTTGGGAACAGCAGAGCTGGATTTGAATGCGGGCAGCCTGGCTCCAGACATTCAACAGCTTAGACATGGGAAGCAGGAAGGAGACAGGGTTTGGTGGGAGGAGAGGAAAGAACTCATATCTCCAAGGCTGGGTCTTGCTCTCTGAGGCCATCACTCCTGGAGTCAGACAAAATCTACAGTCGCTCAACTTCTCTGCCTCAGTTTCCTCATCTGTAAAACCAAGATGACAGCAGCCACGTCACAGAGCTGTTGCTGAGGATTAAGCAACATAGTATCTGTGAAGTGCCTGGCATAGCAGTGCCAAATAAGTGATGGTCCATGATCTCTACTGCTGCACATGACTTCAGGGGAAACAGGAAGTCTGCTTGCTGGAGGGGAAACGGCCGCTGTCTGGGAGGAAGAATTCACAAGCAAGGGCGGGTGCCCTCAGGGGAGCACAGGGCACCACACCATGGCATCCCCTCCTGGGAGATGTTCTGGGGGCAGCTCTGGCCTTTGTGGCCAGCCAAGCCCTGCCAGGGCGTGGAGCTCAGGCATGCTGCTGGGCTGGGCAGGCCTGCTGGGGACCCAGGGGGGTGGGGGAGATAGGTAATCAGGGAGCAGGGAGACCGTCAGAATGCTGGGATGAGGAGCAGCCTCACTGAGTGGAGATGAGGGGCCAGCAGGGCTTCCCCACACCCTGGCGCCCTTCCCTGCAGTGCAGCCAGCCTCGCCTGGTTTCGTGGGTCCAGCTTTGCCTTGGACAAGCCACTTCTCTCTGTGGGCCTCTGTTTTCTCATCTGTATAATGGGCTTTGTGCTCTCTAAAGGCACCTCTTATAGGTTCTTATTTTGATCCAGCTTAGCTTGAGGGTGCGCTGGCCTGTGGCGCCAACACGTATGGGAAGAGGATGAAAAAGGAGGCAAGGAATGGGGGGTGGAGGAGGGGTGAAGGAAGGGTCCTTGAGTGCCCCTCGGGCCCTCCCTTCATTCCTCTGGGTAAAGGGAGTCTGGAGCCTTGGGGCCCTGGTGTGAGAAGACCAGTAAATGTTGGCGGGGGAGCGATATGGGACAGAGCTCCCTGGTGCCAGAGGTGGTCGTGACACAGGCCTGCCCAGGTTGCAGGTTGCAGTGGGGCCAGGAGGCCAGGTTGAAGGACAGCATAAGGTCTGCAAGGCCAGTCCACCCTTCCAGGGACAGGCATGGATGGCGGCTCCTGCAGTGGGAGACTGGGGAAGGCTCTGGCCAAAGGAAGGGACATGGAGTTTGGGCAGTGGGTGCCAGGTGCCTCTCCCCATGATGCTCTGGGACAGTTAGAGGCCAGACTAGGGTATGAGGAGGGAGCAAAGAATCGCCATATTCCTTTGGAGGATCTGTCGTCGCCTACTAATGCAGCATATGCACGTTTGATCCCTGGGTCGGGAAGATCCCCTGGAGGAGGAAATGGCTACCCACTCCAGTATTCTTGGCTGGGAAATCCATGGACGGAGGAGCCTGATGGGCTGCAATCCATGGGGTTGCAAAAAGTCGGACATGATTGAACACACAATATATGTTGATTATCATTATTGTCACAATAACCAGTTTATAACTGTAAATGGCAGAGGCAGGGAGGGCGACCCAGCACATGCTGTGTGTGTCCTGGTGCCCATCGTGGGGCTCTGGGCCGACCCACCCTATTACCTGGGTTCAGTCTAGAGGCCTAGGGTGCAGACGGGCCAGGCCTGAAGCCACTCCCACCCTGCAGGGCCCAGGCAGGCACTGCCCAGAGGAGGGTGGTACGTGCCCCACGTGCTCTGGAATCAGGTGAACAGGTTCCAGTAAGCCATCCCTTAGTAGCTCTGTGGTCTGGGTTGGTTACTCCACCTGTCTGGCTAAGCCATGGGAAACGAGCTGCTGTAACAACCCTCCTAGGTCCTAGAGTTGTTACAAGGACTCAATGAGGCCGATCCGAGGAAGAGGCTTGGCCTGTGAGGGGCACAGAAGAATTCTCTAGTTCGCTAATCTCAGGGGGAAGTCAGGCCTGCAGCATATCCCTCCTTCTCCTTGAAAGGGTATGGCATTCAAGATCTGGAAATTTCTCATAAATGTTACCATCCAGACTCCCATCCCTCCCCAGTGGAAAAATGAGGGCCCGCCTGTGTCTCTGATAATGGAGCCCAGAGCCAGCTCCAGGTGGAGGGCACCACACCCCTCCACGGTGCCCGTCATGAGCACATGATAAGAGCTGTTAAGTGGCAGACATTTGGTTCATCCCTGTGTCTAGTCCAGAAAACTCTTGTGTGCTTTTCCCTGACCTGCCTCTCGGGTCTTCTGCACCTTCCTCCCGAGGCTTCGTCTTCATTTCGTCCCGGGGACTTGATGGAGGCCACTCCAGCCCAGAGCCTTGGTCAGTGCTATATACAGGGAGAGAGGAGGTGGGTCCTGATGCCTACCCTGTTCCAGCTCATGCTGGCCCTGATCACAGACAGGGCTGATTGAAATTGGCCTTGAAGTCTACTGAGACCTACAGATCGTTTTATCAGCTTCTCTCACAAAATGTCATTCCTCCTGTTCTGTGCTGGGGAGGAGAGTGAAGGAGGAGCACCTTGGTTTTCCAGTATTTTAATCTCTTGTTCCTCCTCCTCCTCTAGCTCCTACAAGACCTTTTCCCCCATTCACTCTTTTCTTATTATTTTTTGTCTTTCTTTTCTTCCCTTTTTTCCTTTCTTCCTGTTCACTCTTTATAAAACCCAAGAGGTTGACAGACTATTGATTGAATAGTGGGACAGTAGAGGGACATGATTTGATCAAGGTTATTTGTGTCGGATCGGGGGCTATGATCTGAGGTCTTCTCCCTCCTCACCCTGAGCTAAACTTTCATGAAACAAAGCCAAGCTTCAGTCTCTGGTCAGAGAAGAGATGGAGCTCTGGAAACTTCTAGGGAGCTGCAAAGATGGTCACGGAGGCCCTGGTGGACAAAGGACAGAGGACCTGGGGAGAGATGCTGGGAGGCTCTGGGCTAGGTGGGCATCATCCTCAGAAGAGGCTGAGGAGCATGGCCATGGGTGGCACGTGTGTATGTGTGTGTGTGTACACATATGTGTATGTATGCATGTGTGTAGGTATGTGTGTGTGTATGTATGTGCCTTTGTGTGTGCACAAGCTCCCTGCTGGGACTGACACTTCTCTACTTTTTGCTTTCTCTGAAATGTGATGGGGGTCAAGCCAGCTCCTGCCATTTTCCTTTCTGTAGATTTTGTTTCCTTCCCATGGATCACTGGTAATCTCCCATGTGGCCCTAGAAACCAAAACTCCCAGCCTGACCCCTCCCTATCAGGGAAATTGGCCCAGAGCCTGGGAGGGACTTGACCTGGGCCCCTAATACCATCTTTCCATCCAGGGTCCTTTTTATAGCATTGCATTGCCCGCTGGTGCCCCTGAAAGCTGGAAATGCCCACAGCAGAGGGCTGACTGCCTTAGATCAGTGCTCTGCACTTCAAGGGACAGTGCACAGCTAAGGTCAAAGGCAGTGCGTTTGTTCGTTCATTTATTTGTATTTGGCTGTGTTGGGTCTTTGTTGTGGCGCATGGGCTCCAGTGTGTGTGGACTGTGTAGTTTGCCGCATGTGGGTTCTCTAGTTGAGGCACGTGGGCTCAGTAGTTGCAGTGAGTGGGCTTTGTTGCTCCTCGACATGTGGGATCTTAGTTCCCTGACCAGGGATTGAACCCACGTGCCCTGCACTGGAAGGCAGATTCTTAACCACTGACCCACCAGGAAAGTCCCAAAGACAGCACATTCAGACACCAAGTTTCTCAGGACTAGGGGTTCAGGCTCATGGGCCTTCAGTGGCTCCACCTCCCCTGAGTGCTCACAAGAAGAAACGATGCCCACGAGGGACCATGTGCTTGGTACCTACAGTGCCACTACCTTCTGTCTGCCTGCAGGTCCCTGGCACTGGGCCAGCAGTACACATCCCTGGGCTCACAGCCCCTACTCTGCGGCTCCATCCCAGGCCTGGTCCCCAAGCAGCTGCGCTTCTGCCGCAATTACATCGAAATCATGCCCAGCGTGGCCGAGGGCGTGAAGCTGGGCATCCAGGAGTGCCAGCACCAGTTTCGGGGCCGCCGCTGGAACTGCACCACCATCGACGACAGCCTGGCCATCTTCGGGCCTGTCCTCGACAAAGGTACTGTCTCTGGGCAGGATAGGAGGTTGGGGTGTGTGTGGTTCAGGATACAGGCGTTCTTCCACATCAGGGTGCCTCAGCTCTGAGCCCAGGGTCCCCAGGGGAGGACAGAAAAGCTGGTCACCTCCACACAAAGTGGGCCAGGTCCCTGGCCTGACCCAGGCTGTCACTGGCTGCCACACTTTCTCAGACGCTTCCGGGGGTGCTGAGCAGCCTAGAGATCCTGAGATCCTAGGGCGGGCTCGGAGGCTGTGGGTGTTCTTCCCTCTTGGCTGGCGCAGTGGATGGCCCCAGGCTTTGATGTGGACTTCTGTGACGTTTTCCCAGTGCTGTGTTACGTGCTATGCAAATCTAGCATTAGGGTGAGATGAAAGCACCGACAGCCTGAGGTCTCTCCCACATAGAAAATTCTGGAGCCGGGGAGGTTGCCTGGTGCTGGTGGCATTGCATGACATCCTGTGAGCAGTTTCTGCTGGTTGCTGTGCCCCCAGCAGGCTGGCTGTGCCTGAGGACTATGGTGGGACTCGAAAACCTGCTGGCCTCTGGGTAACTTTCTAGCCATCATGGAGATTCACAGGTTGTGTCTCAAATGAATGGGATTCACATAACTTTGAACATGAAGGCACTGGGAGAAAGGGATAAGGTGGGCGACTGGTCCCAAGAAGGAGACTTTGGGGCTGATGAGTTCTGGGCTGAAGATGGGCAGCTCTTTGAGCAATTGCAGTGTCTAGGAATGCAGTGACCCTTTCTGCCCTCCCGGGAGCTACCATTTCTTTTCTGCAGCAACTTGAAGCCTCTCAACCACCACCAGGGCTTTGGCAGCCAAACCGGTGAACCTGGCCTTCCCTCCGTTTAGAAGAGCTGCGTTTACAGCCAGAAAGAAAAGGGACCCGAGAACCAGCTGGATCTGGGGAAGGGTTGGTGGGGGGAATGGCAGGGAATGAGTGCGGGAAGCCGGCCCCCCATTTGGGAGTGCAGTCCCGGTTTACCTGCGCCTCTCGTGCGCCTTGTAAGTCTGACCTACAGGCTATTGTCACGGGACAGAAGGGCAATTAGCGAATCAATGGATGATGATTCTGTTTACGCTTCTATTACCAAAGCTAATTATTCCCTGTTTACATAAAAGGTTTGGCCTCTAATTGGGGCCAAGTGGCGGCGGTTTGCATTTCAAACTTGATCTTGCCGGCGTGTCAGTCTCACCGCCTTCCGGGGCCCCACCTCGGGCCAGGTAGCGCTTAATAAAACAGCCTGGCGTCTAGACGCGCTCCCCAAAGCAAGACTCACCTTCTGATTGCTCTTCTCCGCGTTGGACGTGAAAACCTGTGAAAACCGGGTCTCTGAGCGTATTATTCCTTCAAGTCTGTGTATAACGTTTTAAATCCCCGTTGTAGGTTCTAGGATTTGCCCACATCCCGAAATTGCAGGACAGTTTTGTGATGGGGAGGCGTGGGTAGGATGTCAGAGAAAGGAACGTGAGGGGAGCTCAGGTTCCCAAGTCAGAGAAAGGGGAACTCAGCGGTCTGCGGGAGGAGGCACCCCCCCACCCCGCGCCCGCACGCGCTCCCCAGCGCCCGAAGCCTGGCGTGAACAGGTTCAAACCCCGCTATGGGCTCCACGCTCGCGCCCCGCCTCTGGCGAGCCCCTCATCCGCGCCGGGCGGGCTGCCAGGGTAGACCTTTGCCCCCGGCTTTGAGACCCAGGGTGGCAGGGAGGCGGTCTGTGCCGGGGCGCGCGCATCTTCCGCGGCCGCCGGGGACCGACTCCCCGGGGCCGGCGCGCCGGGAGCGGCGGCAGGGGGCGCCGGGGTCGGCTGCCGGAAGGCGCGAGGCGGCGAAGGCGGGTGCGGGCGGCCGGGGATCGCGGTCCCCGGGCGGGGCGGGGGCGGGGGCGGGCGGCCCGGAGGGGCTTAGGCGGCTTGAAAGGGGCCCGAGCGGCGCCCCCCACCGCGCGGCCCGGCCCCGCGCCCGCTGCGGCCGCCGCGCCATTCACACGCCCTCTGGCCATTCGGCGCGGCGCGGGGGCGGGGGGCGCCGCTTCAATGGGGATTTCGCGGGCCGGCGCCGGGGCTGGGGGCGCGGCCCGGCCGCGGGAGCCGCCCGTTGCTACGCGGTGGCGGCCGGCCCGGCGGCCCGGACCCGGCGGCCGCATTATGCGGGTAATGCGGTGTGACACCGCGCGAACAAAGGCGGATTGAGCGGCCCAGCGGGCCCCGCCGGACGGGGACCGGCACAGCGGGGCTGTCAGCGCCGCTCCCAGGCTAATCCCCGCCCCGCCCCCGCCGCCCCCGCGGCCCCGGGGCTGGGAACCGAGCGCGGCCCGGGGCCCGGGCGCCGCCGCCGCCGCGAGAGGCCGCGGGCCGGCCGGAAGCGAGGCGGTCGCCCTCGGCACCCCCGGCCTCCGGGGGGCTGAGGGATGGGCAGCCCCGGGCCGGGGTCGGAGCCGGGGCGCCGCGCGTCAGGCCTCGCCCGCCCCGTCGGAATCGGCCGGGGCTGAGCGGGTCCACTGCCAGGGCGGGCCGCTCTCACTCCCCGCCAGCCTGCCCGCGAAGGGGGCGCGTCCTCCTTTGCCGGTGGTCCACGAGGGCCCCGGGGCCTCTACAGAGGCGGCAGTGGCCACGATGGGGTACCGGGCTCCCTGGTCCGCCGAGACCAGAGCCACAGCCCAGGAAAGGAGACATCCTGCAGGCCAGCAGCCCGGTGTCCTGCAGCCTGCCTGGCCTTGGGCAGGTCGCCGCCCGGTTCCCGGGTTCCTCACCAGTAAGGAGAAATGGTTGCACAGCAGGTCTTCCAGGCCTTTGCCTCCCTAGTCGTCAATGTCTGTATCTGCAAAATGGGCCTATAAGAAGGCTTTCTGCCTCATAGGGTAAGAGGATTAAATGGGATAAAGCACATGAAGGGTAGAATCTGGTGAATACCCACCGCTCAAGGCGGTTATCATTATAACAAAGTTGGGGCAGCATCCTGAGAATCTTCTCTTTCCCTTTGTGGATCCTGGGACAGAGGCAGGGCATGTGCCCTGTGTCCCTCCATCCTCCTGAGAGGCGCTTGACCTTCTTAGTCCAAAACCTTGGCTTTGTCCTGGGTAGAGGAAAGGAAAATGGAAGGGGGAGGCTGAGATGCCAACCACTGTTCTCTTGGTCAGGAACAATTGTACCCATTTACAAAAAGGGTAACTGAGGCTCAGAAAAGGGAAGGGTCAGGGCTTCCCCGGTAGTCCAGTGGTTTAGACTCCATATTTGCAGCACATGGGGCAGGAGCTCCATCCCTTGTAGGGACACTGGGATCCCGCATGCCATATGGTGCTGGCAAAAAAAAAAAAAAGGAGGAAAACATCTGCCCAGGTGTGTCCAGGTAGGGAACGGGGGGACTTGGGCAGGTTTAGGCTGTTGGTTCCCAGGCCTCACTCCCCACAGACCTCAGGCTCTCAGGAATGGGAGGGCCCAGGCCTATGCTGGATCTCCATTTTGGATAGGCAGAGGGTAGGGGGACCTGGGACCTGGACAGATCAAGGGCACCTTATCTCTTCAGCAACCTGCCAGAGCTGTCTTCCCACCCGTTTCTAACAGGCTCCACTCTGCCAGTTAGTGACTCTGGGCCTCAGTTTGCTCATCTGTAAAGTGGGGATACCCACTAGGGGCTGGGCCAACCAAAGAGGGAGTGGCATCTGGGTTCCTTCCTTTCCATCGGGGCTGGTGAGCCCCCTTTGGCATCTGGGGAAGTCAGGGGTCGGGGTGGGGGGTGGCTTATCTCAGGACCCAGTCTGAGCAATGCCTCCCCGTGGCCTCCCTGCAGCCACCCGGGAATCGGCCTTCGTGCATGCCATCGCCTCAGCCGGCGTGGCCTTTGCAGTCACGCGCTCCTGTGCGGAGGGCACCTCCACCATCTGTGGCTGCGACTCACATCATAAGGGGCCGCCTGGCGAGGGCTGGAAATGGGGCGGCTGCAGCGAGGATGCTGACTTCGGGGTGCTTGTGTCCCGAGAGTTCGCAGATGCACGTGAGAACAGGCCAGACGCGCGCTCAGCTATGAACAAGCACAACAACGAGGCTGGCCGCACGGTGAGCCCTGGCCACCCTCCCCACAGGCCTGCCCGAGACCCCTTCCGGGGCCTGTCCCTGCCCCTCCCTGTGGCCCATGTGCATGCTGGGCTCCCTGCTCTCCTTTCTCCTTGGACTGTTCCCCAGCCCCCAGCTTACTCCTGCCCTGAGGATGTTGTCAGCCCATAGGTGTGGCAGCCCCAGGGAGTGGGTACCAAACAGCCCATCCTGGGCACTTTAGCTGCCTGTGTAGCTGTGAGACCTGTGGGCCTGGCTTTGAATTCAGCCTCCATCCTTTCCTAGGTTACTTGACTTAAGGCGAGTCACTTAAGTTCTCAGCCTCCGTTTCCCTATCTGTTAAATGGGGGTCATAATCCTTATTTCCCAGGGCTTTGAGAATGTGATTTTTGCCAGTGCCGAGGTGTGGAGGGGAGGGAAGCAGGGAAGCAGTGGTCACCATTCTTAGGTCCGACTGTCAGTCCCCAGTCCATTCTCATCCTGGCATAGGTGAGGAATAGGGGAGGTTTCAGCGATGGGGGTGGGAGGGCCTGGTGGGGTCGGCCTGGGGACCAGCTGCGGCTCCTCTTCCCAGACCATCCTGGACCACATGCATCTCAAGTGCAAGTGCCACGGGCTGTCGGGCAGCTGTGAGGTCAAGACCTGCTGGTGGGCCCAGCCCGACTTCCGCGCCATCGGCGACTTCCTCAAGGACAAGTACGACAGCGCCTCCGAGATGGTGGTGGAGAAGCACCGGGAGTCCCGCGGCTGGGTGGAGACCCTCCGCGCCAAGTACGCGCTCTTCAAGCCGCCCACCGAGAGGGACCTGGTCTACTACGAGAACTCGCCCAACTTTTGCGAGCCCAACCCCGAGACGGGCTCCTTCGGTACCAGGGACCGGACTTGCAATGTCACCTCCCACGGCATCGACGGCTGTGACCTGCTCTGCTGCGGCCGCGGCCACAACACGAGGACGGAGAAGCGGAAGGAGAAATGTCACTGCATCTTCCACTGGTGTTGCTATGTGAGCTGCCAGGAGTGTATCCGCATCTATGACGTGCACACCTGCAAGTAGGGAGCCAGGTAGGGTGGCTGGGTGGGGAGGCTGGGGGGCGGGACCTTGGCGAGGGCCCTGGGTTTGCCTGTCTTCTCTTCTTGACGACCCCGTTCTACTGCCGAGTGACCCAGGAGATGTACGTTTCCACGGCCACAGTAGGAAGGCAAGATTTCCCAGGCTTCAGTGGGAATGGTCCTTGGGCAGTGTCTTGGTGGATTACACAAAGCACAGATAATAACCAAGCTTGTGCAAATGAGGCTCCAAGCAGTTGCTTCAGTGCATGTACAAGTTAATAAATTATGAGCCAGGCCACTTCACACAGCCGCTAGCTGTCATGATTGAGCATCCATGGAGCCAGAGTTGGGGGTATTGTGGGATTGGAAGCTGGGCCCGCTGACTTCTGGTCTTGACCTGGCTCCTGACTTCCTGTTCTTTTCACTCCTCTGGGCCTCACGTTCCTTACTGTAAAGTGAGGGGGTTAAAATACTTGGAATAGGAGGCCCCAAAGTCTCTTGTACCCCTGGGGCAGAGTCATTTTGCGTCCACCTTGAACTTAGAAGGCAGGATTTTGCACAAGCATAACTCCTACCACCCTCAGGAGGTGGGTGGGGGGAAGCGGTGTGTAAGCCCGTATCCCGGCACATCTGAGGCTTGGGTGGAGCGGGGCACACTCTCACCGCGTTTATGGCCGGTGATGGGGAGGAGGAAGGAGTCAAGTTCAGAGTGATGGTGGTGAGTAATCGAGGGATCAAAGTCAGCTAGAGTATGTTCCCAGGCTTCCCAGAGGTGGCCTGCGTGGGAGACACTGTTGCCCAGCCCTGGGGTCCATAGGTCCCCAGAACAGGTCAAGGTTGGCATGTGGTGGTCCTGTTCTTGGAGGGTTTCTCAGGCCCCTGTGCCCGCTCTATTTCTCTGGCCTGAGCAAGGGCCTGGTCCATAGGGATCTGAGGCTCAGTCCAGCTGCCACCACTTGGCAACCGTGTGACCCCAGCAAGACTGTCCCTTCCTCTGTCGTCCTCCCCAGAGCTGCAGTGAAGAAGTGTGAAGGGCACTGGGAACAGTGCTCGGTTCACTGAGGAGGACTCAGCTGCCTGGGTCATCGCTGCCCGGGGCCATGTTGGCAAGGGTAACCCCACCGGGCAATGTGGTTGGCAGGGGTCAGGCTTCTCGGCAACAGGGAGGGACCGCACGAGCAGGGGAGAGCCCTGATTGAGGGGTGACTGACTCAGCCATCTGGGGAGCCCCTCTGTGTAGCTCAGGTTCCATTCTGGCAGGGACGGAGTCCAGAGAGACAGCAGGAGGCACCACTTCTCTGGGTGCCTGAATAAAAGCAGCGTGGGCAGTGGAGAGAGTGCCCAGGTAGGTCCAGCCCCACCGCTTCCCAGCTGCAGCCCAGCTCCCTCACTTGCAGTGGTGATGATGGGAGCCTGGCAAGAATGTTATGAGGTTTGAGCAAGCTGGCAGATGTGAATGCTGGTCTGAATGCAGTAATAACAGAAAGTGATAAATGCCATCAGAGCGCTGACACGACGGCAGTCATCCTGCAAGAAGTGGTGTCATCACTTGGGCAGTTACATTTAACTGCTTTTCAGAATGATGGGAAAAAAATCAGTGCATAGGCGAGAACTCTCAGGCTCACCCTGCATATCAGGAAAGACTGAAAGCTGCAGTGCCTCCTTGCTCTGACATCTACTCTGCCAAGCAGGACACAGCTCTGGCCATTATGAGAAGGCTATGGGGAAACCAGGCTTCAGAACACTAGCTCTGGAGTGGGCACAGGGAGGCCGTTTGTGTAGCCTGCCCATTGTAGCCCAGGGCCCTGCCTCCAGAAAGCCCCAATCTGTGGGTCCTGCAGAGGCCACTCTGGCAGCAGCCCAGGCCCCGCAGTGGCTCCAGGATGTCACAGCTCCATTCCAGCCCCTCTCCTCCCTTCCCCTCTGAGGGCAGCTGAGTGAAGCCAAGCCATCTGCTGAGTGGGCAGGAGGTGTGCTGGGTGGGCCCTCAGTGTCCAGAAAAATCCCCCACCTGTGATCTGAACAGATCCTAAGAGCCAACACTCCCCGTTTCTGAAACGGAATGGCATTTCCCCCTATGGAACATACTATATGGATGTGGTAGATGGTGGCCTCTGGGCCTCTCATATACGGAGCCCTTGCTCTGGGACATGTGGATTCTGGTCTCCCCATGTGGTGCCCTTTTGACAAACAGTTTTTGTTGAGTGATTTGGGGCAAGTGGTTTTGCCTCTCTGAGCCCATTTCCTCATCTATGAACTGGGGGATAAGAACCGTGATCCTTGCAGGCTTGTGCGGATGAGAGCCCTGTGCACACGAAGAGCCCTGACACAGGGTCCAAGGAGGAGGGAACACCCCAAAGCCTGGCCTCCAGGAGCAGCTTCCCCATGGCCTGCTGCTGTTTCAGAGCCGCAGGCTAAGACCATTACCCTCCTGTCCTTTCATCCACCTGACACTCTGCAGGCAGGATGGGAACTTCTGAGACAGGCTGGCGCAGGTGGAAGAGGGCAGGGTGCCCCCGAGCAGGACACATGCCCTCCACACACTCGAGGAGAAGCTCAAGCCTTTCCCTTATATAAGGGCCTTCCTTACGGAGAAAACCTCTCCACTGCTTGTCGATTGTGTCCGGTGTCTCAGGTGAACCACTGATTTCCCACCTCACTAGGACCAGTTTTGTGCCTTTGTTATCCTGATGCTGTGAGTGCAGCAAGCTAGAAAGGGCTCTGCACAAGAGGCAGGTGGCCTGGCAATCCCCAAGTCCTGGCTCTGTCACTGAGTCGTTTCAAGACTTTGGATATGTCTTTGGAATCTCCTACTGACCAAGGAGTTCAGGGTTGATGGGGAACGCCCATCAGAGCCCTTTGGGCTTCAAATCTTTTGTGACATGTAAATACATATCTGAGCACACACCCATATCTTGAAATACATACACAAAGGAAGAGAAGGTACACATTGGTGCTCCCATGAGGAGGAATTTTTCATAATGCAATAGGCTTTCTTCTGCGTGGACAGCTTGATACAGAAACAGTGGACCAGAGTCTACAAAGTTGGGAATTGGGCCCTAGATCTGCAGGGTTTCTCCCAATCTCTATGCAAGGCAGGTTCCTCTATCAGGCGAGTTACCTAGACTGGCTTTCTGTTGCCCCAGCCCCAGCTAGAAGGTGGTTGTTGTTCAGTTGTGTCTGACTCTGCGACCCCATGGACTGCAGCACGCCAGGCTTCCCTGTCCATCATCATCTCCTGGAGTTTGCTCAAACTCATGTCCATTGAGTCGGTGATGCCATATAACCATCTCATCCTCCGTCGTCCCCTTCTCCTGCCTTTCATCTTTCCCAGCATCAGGGTCTTTTCCGATGAGTCGGCTCTTTGCATCAGGTGGCCAAAGTATTGGAGTTTCAGCTTCAGCATCTGTCCTTCCAATGAATATTCGGGGTTGATTTCCTTTAGAACTGACTGCTTTGATCTTTTTGCTGTTCAAGGGACTCTCAAAAGTCTTCGAAAAGCAGTTTGAAAGCATCAATTATTCGGCACTCAGCATTTTTTATTGTCCTGCTAGAAGGTGGGAAGGCAGGATTTGGATCCCAGCATGTAGATGCTCAAGCCCTGCTTTATGTAGCTCACACGCCCTTCCTCAGCGGTTTACCCCAGGGAGAGTAAGGAGCACGGGACAGCCACTCGAGTCCCCCCTGCCGCCGTTACCTCCCAGTTCAAGAGAAACGCTGAGTGAGACATGGAACCAACAGCCTCTGAGCTTTGCATCCTGTGGGTGGTCCCTCTGGGAAAACAACCACGTTCCTAATTCTTCCTCTTTGCTTCCCAAAGGGCACTGGGAACGGGTGAAGTGTGTGGCTGGGCAGATTCACCGAAGCCCTACGGGAAGCAGGACCCAGAGCTGGGCTCGGCCCTCAGCATCAGACAGCATGGAATCAGGACTCTTGCCAGACGCACGTGTGGTAAATGACCTGGACCCAACCCGCCGCTGCCTGGGGGGCCTCCCTCCCTCTCTCTCATCTCAAGTTTCTCTCCCTACTCTGGACGGTGTGTGGTTTTTAAAGAAGGGGCTTTCTGTTTTTAGTTCTCCAGGGTCTGATAGGGACAGACCCGAGGCTTATCTTTGCACATGTTAAAGAAAATAAAAATGGAAAAAGAAAACAAAAACCCACTTCTACTCCAACAGAACAGGCTGGGCTCAGGTGAGCTGCTCTGCCTGGTGGTAAAGACATCGACATGGGCAACATTCTGTTTCCCCATGGCTTCTCCTGGTGGCATGAGGTGGGAGTTAGGAAGTAGGACAAAGCCCCGCAGTCTCTTTTGCTCTGTCTGCTCCCATTCGAATCTGATAGACTTTCACATTCTGATAAAAGCCATAAGTTTAGCTGGGATCAAGTGGTAGGGAGGCCACGGCCATCGTTAGAGTCAGGTTTCGAGTTGGAAGAACCGGGAGTTCCGGGCGTTTGAAGAGCAGCTGTATGTTCTTCTCACTCCCCTTTTCTCTGTAACCCTGTTCTGCACGAGAGGCTCTTGTGAACTGCAGTCAGATCTCAAAAATCTTTTTCTACCATTCTGCGGTTTCCACCATTAACGCAGTACTTTTTTTTTCCTTTCTGTAGTGAACGTTGTAAATAGGTTATGTGTAGGGGGCAAGACTTCTCCAGCTTAGATGGCTTCCTGAAGAAAGTGGTGTCTTTAAAGGGGCCATTCTGCCCCTCCCAGCCCTGCTCACCTGCAGATTCTCCATACAAACTCCAGGTTGAACAGCTGGACTGTAGGTCACCTGAGTATAAATGAGACAGAGGGTCAGAGGGAGAGCAGCCATCTGTTCCTCAAGTTCCGACTCTGTGGCCAGTAGATGGGGAGGATACAAATGATTCCTTCCTTTGCTCTCCTGAGGACACATTGTCCTACATCCTCTTCTTCCTTTGGTCTGTGTGAGGAACCAGAAACGCAGAGTTCCTTCACACAGGTCTTCAGGCCTCACCTGTGCGCCGATAGCATCAGTCCATGCAGCCTCCGAGGATCAGGATTAGGTGTTCAAAGTGGGGCAGGCCGTCACTTGCTCCATGGGGTAGAGCATCTCGCAGCTGAGTTCTCCTTGAGGCACGCGGGTCCTCTGGAGGGTCTTAGGGGAAGTGAGCATGGTGGCGGCAAATGGCTCTGCCTTAAGGAGAATCAGAAAGGAGAGATGCAGTAGGGGCCTAGGCTAGAACGCAGTGGCTCCTTTCTTTCCCCCTTCTCTCTCGGGTCTGCCTAACGCTGACCTAAGATACCGGGTTAAGCCATCTTCCTACGTGCTCAGGCAGGTTCGCCCAAGACGATCATCGAGAAGCCGTGCCTGCACCCCGCATCTGCTGGCATCGAGCCCTGCTCAAGATCCTCATGCCACCCCCTCTAGAGAGTCTGAAATGCCCCTCCCCATCTCATCTCTTAAGACTGAAAAAGTTTTAAATCATGTCAACCAGATAATGCTTGCTTTATGTGAGAATTCTTTTGGCAGAATGGATACCAATTTTCACAACAGTCTTTTCCTATCTATGTATTCTATATTAAAAGTGATAAAGTCATGTTTCTGGGGCGTATTCAAGTAGCTGACAAGTAATTATTTAATAATAGTACATTGAGTGCACTGTAATTATTCTCGCCGTAGTCAGGTCATAGTATCCAACAGAAATTTCCTACCAACCTGCTGTATCCAAAGTTTTGTAAAAAGTTGTAGAAGTTGTTGATCTTTTTGATTTTATATTCAAAAAGTCTCTTTTTATAAATATTATTTATTATACAATGTATATACCTTTGAGTTAACTAAGATTATATATTATATAAATATATATATATTTGGAGAAAATATATTTCATCATGCAGTTTTTTTCTGTTAAGTCATTAAAGAGAAGGTAAACAAACTGAAAACGGATACATTGTACAGTGTGTGGAGTTTCCAGAGTCATGCTCAGGAGGTCCAGAATATCAGGTGCTAAATGTGGGAGCCTCCACTTTCACTCTGAAATGAGGGGCCCAACTTAAGGTCATCTCTGTTTTCTCAGCAAGATCACCTGAGATGTCATGGACAATAGGTCCAATCAACTCAAGGGCTTTCCCACAGGCTTACTTCGTTCTAAGTCAGCTTCTAAAAGAATTTCCACTTTTATACCTGAGTGACTTGGGCAATAATTCATCTCATAGACTCCAGCACTTCCAACGCACAAATTAATGTCACGGACACTCAAGAGATATGGCTCAAGGGTAATGGAACATGGGGTTGGCCACCAACTTAATCCCTTTCAAACCTGTGTTTTCAACTCTATTTATTTGGGAAATAGAATTTGCCCTCCTGAAAATTAAATTTTGCGTGGAAATGGCTCTCCCCTGCTAGCTCCACTCCAAGCTTTGGAAGGGGTAGCTTGGTGGGAAGGAAGAAATGGTGTGCCTTGGCCTCTAGAATGGGCGTCACTGGAAGGGTTAGACTTATTTGGGCAGAACAGACCCACCAGTGGGCATGCTCTAGGTAGGGCATGCTCTCCTTGGACCGCGGCTTCAAAAGGACTCACCCGAAGCTTACAGGTAACGCCTTTTCAACAACCAGATGCTGTAACTTCAGTTTTATGACCACAGACAATCCTTTGGTCTTCAGGCCTGCCCATAAAATGTCACCTTCAGTTTATCTGGCACAGCAAAAAGGTTTTCTCTCCCATTATTTACCTTTATTAGGAATTAAGTAAATTCATCTCACTTCACAGAAGAAATAACAGGAAAACAGAAGAATCTGCCTTCTGTGGTGGAGGTGCGCTGCCTGGGCTCTAACCTCAGATGAGGGAGGGCTCCTAGAAGTTCATGAATTTTCTTGTGCCCATGACATGTCTTTATTTAGTACCTGAACAGCTGAACCCACAAAAATGGTTCATTTGTGCAATGAATGGGACGTGGAAAGGATACAGATCTCCCTGTCTCATGGGGCTGCTTGTCTTCGTGTTTCACTTTTACATAAAGCTAATACTACTCATCGGCCCCAGTATTTTGGGTACTTGTTTTTTAACCTATAAAATTGCTAAATGTTCAAATGGTCCCTAGTCACACTCACCAAGCCCATTTGTAATCCTTTCTATGATTAATTATGTTCTATGATTAAAGAGAACACAGTTTATAGCAGTGCTTGAACATTTAGTTTCTCCAGAAGCATAATACTATTAAACATCTAAAAACAAGAGGAAGATCCAAAAAAAAAAAAAGAAAGTCCCAAAGAAAAAAAGAAGATAATGTAATGGGTTTAGCATTATTATTTTTCAAAGCAGTGTTAGTTTATGAAGGAAGAAGGGAAGTCTGTGAGACAGTTCAAGGATGAGATACAAATAAAGGCAGGAGGAAGCAGCAGAGAGCAGGGAACGATGATGGTGGCGTTATTCTAGGTGCGTTGGAGGATAGCGCGCTAATGTGCGAGGTTGATCTACACACACACACACACGCCAATAAAGTTGTTGATATTTCAGCAAAATTATGGTTGCTACAGTGTCATCATTTCTCCTAGCTCAACAGAGAACTTGCTAGGAGGCAAAACATTATCTCTGCATTCATCTTATACTCCCGAAAATAGAGTGAGAGAGTCAGCTGTGTGACGAGTGTATGTTGGGAAAATGTCAAACCCAAGTCCTCCTTGCAAACTGTCTCCACTCCTTGGGATTCCTGCCGATCGCAGGCGCCACCTCCTGCATCTTAATGCCACGGTGTGCACACAGCACACACCCTCCATGGGCCCGGCTCCAGTCTTGGTACCGCTTGCCAAGCTGAAGAGAAACTTCGGGTCATTTTGCAATAACTTCTGAAATTTACATGCTTTTCTGAACTCTCATACACACCTTTCCCAGTCACTTCCCTGAAGAGGCTGATGGATCAAGTTGTCAGGCAAGGAAAATGAAATCTTTACCTTCTGTGTTTGGGCTGGGTTGGTTGTTTATAGCTGACTCGGTGCTTCGACAGGTCAGTTTACCAGGATTTGATTATTAGATACACTTGAGTCTGCTTTAAGACTTGTTGCTGAAACTTAGGCTGTTCACTGTAATTTTTAGGATATGAAAGTGAAAGCTGTTCAGCTGCGTCCTACTCTTTGCAACCCCAGGGACTACAATAGTCCATGGAGTTCTCTAAGCCAGAAGACTGGAGTGGGTAGCCTTTCTCTTCTCCAGCGGATCTTCCCAACCCTGAGACTGAACCCAGGTCTCCCACATTGCAGGCGGATTCTTTACCAGCTTAGCCACAAGGGAAACCCTCAGGATATGAAAAGGCAGCCTTAAAACATATTTCAGGTTTAACTACCATGATCCAGTTTTTCTGTGTTATACTAAAAAAAAAAAAGTGTTTCAGTAAAATTGTAAAACTTTAGGAAGGAAAAAATAACCCCCCTTTTTGAGGTTTCAATTACATCTTCTGACAAAAAGTAGCCTGTTAACAGTTCATCTGCAGAAATTAAGGCAACGGCCAGAGGAGTCACCATCGCTTCATCACCAGGTTGTGCTATATACTCGCTCTGCCTAGCATCAGCTCTGAAGAGCTCTGGAAAGGCTGAAGCCCTCTAATCCCAAGGTTACACAGGGACCAGGAAGATCCTCCGAGGCCTCCTCACAGGAGGGTGTGGACAGCTCCCAGGGGGCTGACCCTGTAGTCAGAGAAGCTGTAAGGCCGACCTCTCCCCACAAGTCTTGCTGGTTTTCTGGGTGGCCGTTAGTCCTACCCTTAGCCACCTCTAAGCATCAGGGTTTAGGCTAAAAGATGTGAGAGCTCAGCAACATGCCACATGGATGAAGGATACCAAAAGGAACCATGTGAAGAAATCTCACCGAGGGTGTTTGCATCTTTTGGTTTGTTATGTGTCACAGGAAGGACTAATTCTACTTGGGAAACATTTTTCCTTTTTGGTTTATTGCTAACCCGCTTATGCCTTTGGTGTACTTCAGTTTTTTAATAAGAGGAAGTAAGTAAAGGGGGTATAAAGATTCCTCTTGTGTGCCAACTTTATATAAAACTGGCTACCGAACTATATTTGTCAAATTAACTATATTTTCTAAATAATTAAAGTCAGAGATTTTAAACTAAAAATCATCTCCTTACACTAGTTAAAACAAGGAGGGGCTTTTCTGAGCCCTTTCTTCATATACTCTGGTCAGTTATGCATGTTGTCTTGTACAAAATATTGGTCTGTTACAGGATGTTTTCAAGTATACGTACTCTTTATTGCATTCCTTCATTTGCATTAAACAATATAATATTTGTATTTCTTCAATATAGTTCTGGACAAAACACAAAGACATTAATCTTATTTAACAAGAGACATAAGTTAATACAATGTATGCTGCTTTCACGGGGAGAGAAAAAAGAGGCAAGATCTAAAACAGATAAGGGGACCCAGGATACTGGCCATCAGGAACCACAGAATTTTTACAATACAATCCACTTTTTTTAAGCCACACAATAAGCTAGAGATGAAAACCCAAAAGAAAGCAGATGCGACATATAAATCTACCAAAAATATACAGAGAGCAAGATCTGGAGATAATTTATCTTCTACCACAGGGACAGATGAAAGAGCTGCACCGCGGACCACTGTGGTGACACCCAAGTCCACCTGGTGCCAAGCCCCACATTAAGTACCTTCAGGTGGCTCCTGTCCTTGAAGCTGAAGCCGCAGCAGCAGCAGGGGAGGGGCGCGTGTTCCCCAAGTCTTCTCACCGAACATGACGATCACATTTCTTCCAACTCAGCTTAAACTACTGTTCTCCTTCCCTTTGGAAGAAGCGTGCAGAGGGGGAAGGAGACGTCTTCAGTACTTTGGAATGGATGTTAAAGGACTGAGGAGAGTGCTAGAAAGTGGTTTATTTTTTCTGGAAAATAGTGTTTTATTTAGATGCTAGGGAGCACAGATAATTTAAAATAAAGGAAGGATACATTCTAAGTAAGTCATTAGGCTAAGGACAAAAGAAAAGTGGACCCACTTAGACCTGGGCACTAATGAGTGCTGAGAGGGTTGTAAGTTACTTGAGTTGACACCTTTCTGTTTTGGGGTGTATGCTTTTACCATACACATCTCTCACAGGTTCTTAACAACATCTACCAAGTAGTAATGACCAGCGTTATCTCTTACCACTGAGCACATCACTTACATTAAAGGGATGGCACAGCCAACACAGTAATAATCTGACTTCCTATTAAGAAAGGTCTCCTTATTGCAACCTAGAAACATCTCTGAAAATGATCGAGAACAGCATCTTAGAAACTCATAGCCCTGTTTCTTCAGGCAAAGATAACCAGCCTTCAGGGAGAAACTTGAACCAAATATCCAATGACCTGTAGTGTTAGCACAGGGAAGTTATAAGAGAATCCCTTTGAACCCAGTGCCTCTAGTCACGGCTCCTAGCTTACAGGTGGAAAGTCTTCCTTCTACTAGGCCAACTGCTGTTTTGCAACATCAGTATGTTTATTGAGAGTTTTCGGTGGTGGTAGGGAGCTTAGAACATGTAGTGTTCATAAGTACAGTATGTTTCCCACGTTTAAGATTGAGCAAGAAGGAATCAGCTTACACGGAGAGGTGAGCACAGCATTCTAAAGCGAATTTACACCTTCCACAAGAGGGAGTATCTCAGTAAGCACAAGGAAGGGAGTTTCATTGCACTCATCATGCAGTGTGAGCACGTGTTGAAGGCAGGGGACATTTCACTGTGTTCAGTATCTCGAGGTTGAGTGACGATCCCAGGCCATCTTCTCCTTGGTCACTTCGTGTTTGAAAATAGTTCATGGTCATAGTCGAGGAGGCTACTGAAAAAGAAATAACCGAAACACAACGAAAAACAGATGAAGGGTCTGCAAAAAGCCCTGCACCACAAAACCACACTGAAAGCTTCTTAGTGGTTTATCTACATTTTTCACTATGCATTTGCCATTAGAAGAGCATTTCACAAAAGAAAATGTTTACACTCCATGCATTTAAAAGCAGGTTCCAATAAATATGTACCATCGTGCTTTTTCCTGCCTTGTGACAAGGAAGTTTTGCGAAGCAGGACAGGGAGAGCAAACCAACAGTACAACCCACTTCCTTGCTGGGTCTCCTAGACCTACAACACAGTGGAGAATTCTAATAAATGGAAACAAAGTTGTGCAAGAGAGGTTGAGAATTCAAATTCACAGGCACTGTACAGCAACTCTTAGAACAGGCACACGGGTTTACAAGACTGGGGAGTCTGGCTGGAGGTCTCAAGTGTCGTATGTACTTACGCTCCTTCTTCTCTTAAGAGGGCCAAGAATTTTCTCACACGGTATTCGGGATCCATCTAAATACATCAGAAGGAATAAAGAAGAAGGGTTAGTGGTGCCTTCTAAAAATGATGCACTTACCTCATGCCAAGAAAATGATTGGTTTTATACTTTCTCAGGGCTTTGGTGAGCCACGGAAATATGTTACCTGCTCCTTAACCAGTAGTCTGCTACACAGCAAAGTGGACCGTGTCACTTAAGGAAAGTGAGGAGGGATTTTGGAGCACAGAGAATCGCTATGCATGAGGTCATCCACAGGCACCTCAGCCCAGCGACCCCTTAGCTGGTGCTGGGTGATGAGGTGGCCCTGAGAAGCACGTTGTGAGAGCAGGGCAGGCCATTCACGGGGGTGCAAATGGCATCCAATTCATAGGGCTCATCCAAGGCATGAAAGCGGGATCAAAATGGAAGAAGCCAATTGATGCTGATTAAATGGTGAAAAAAATAGCCTATTAACTCTGTATGAGTGATTCTTTAGCTTTTCTTAATCTTGGTGTGCCTGGCACAGGTTTTTCTTCATAATTAACGATAACGGTTGTGCTGAAACTAAAAAAGAAAATCAGTGGGGGTGATTCCTCTGACATGCTCTGGATAATCCATGTCTCCTAGGACTGAGAACAGCGTTGTGAGTCTAGGAAAAGATGGGGGACTCAGTTCTCACTCAGGTTGTAGGGCCTGGGTTGCTATTATTAATTATCTCTATTCATTTTCATGTCATATTTCTTTAAAAAAATTTTCACCATATATCTTTTCTCTTTCTTTTTAATTTTATTTATTTGTTTAGGCTGCATCAGGTCTTAGGTGCAGCATGTGGGATCTAGTTCCCTGACCAGGGATCAAATCTGGGCCCCCTGCTTTGAGAGTATGGAGTCCTATCCACTGGACCACAAGGGAAGTTCCTCATATTCAAATGTCTATGAATTTGCTTAATTTTGTTTTATTCTCATTGGTACCAGAGATGTGAAGTTGTAAAAAAAAAAAAAAAATAATTAAAAACAGCTTTAATTCCTGAAGATGAATTTTTATTGTAAGAAACACACCTAACTTTGAAAAAATGTTCCAGGGCAAAAGCCTGTTCCCCAAGAGGGAACTCCCTGCCCTCCAGGAATAGCTTTCAAATGCGCGGGTGCAGCTGTGGGTAAATGTGCAATTGGATTCCCCACTCCAACCACCTTTTTTTTTTTTTTTTTTTAAAGATTTCTTCTCTTCTATTCCCCCCAAAAATCCAAGTTTTGAATGTATCAAAGTTAAGAGGTCAGACTACAAAGGACTAAGAAAAAGTGT
Organism: Oryx dammah; assembly: GCF_014754425.2. Classification (NCBI taxonomy): domain Eukaryota; kingdom Metazoa; phylum Chordata; class Mammalia; order Artiodactyla; family Bovidae; genus Oryx; species Oryx dammah. The sequence continues at coordinate 17,064,550 of NW_024070192.1, read as the reverse complement.
GAACAGTTAACAAGAGAAACATTTTTCCTCTTTGGGAATAGAATTACATATGAATCAATTGTCAAGTTCTTTTTCAAAAAAAAAAAAAGGAACTGGCTGGAGCTCTGCTGTAGTCAGTACTTGCAGGTCTTTGCCCATTAAACATATTTAATATGTGTGAGCAACGACTTACTGACTTGCCTGTAGCTATGGAATTAAAAGTCAAGGGAAAGGGAGGAAAAAAGTAATCTAGATAAATGACTTTATTCCCTCAGGTGACATCCAGTCAGAGCAGATCCTCAGCACTGAGCAAGTTTTAACAGAATTGTGTATGGTGAACAGAGCGGTAACATGACTTATATTCGGCTAAACTACATGCCTCTTCACTTAGACTCGGTCTCTCTAAGGCAGATCTAAAGAGAATTCACTCAGCTGCACGAAATCCATTTGACGTGAAGGGGTTCAAACTCAGAGGCCTATGAAGTGTCAGTCGCTGAAGATTAGGTCTGAGTGCCCCACTCTCACTTTCCACCCCACAAACAGAGGAGGCATTAACTTGATCACTGACCTGCGGGCATCAAAGGAAGAGAGGAAGGGGTAGGGATTGGGGAGAAAAACCCACATAGTTTCTTCTATGCAATTATTGAAAAAAAAATTGTGCTGAAACTTAAAGAAATGAAGCATAGAGAGCTGACTGTCTGACAGATTTATCTCTTCCAAGGAAAAAGCCAACACAAATGTATGTGCACCTTTACGAAGAATAATCCTCAGCAAAGTGATTAGTCTGGAACTTTAATTTACTACTCATAAGGAAAAACAGAAATAAACTGGCTTAAAAATAGTCCAGCTGAAGGTTTCTGAAAGCCACAGTTTTAAAATAAATCGACCAGCAAAGATTAAAAGAGCGTTCACTTCGTGATTGCAATTTGTTATTGGTCTAAGAGCCTATTTCAGCAGTAAATGAAATAAATTTCACTTCTGCCACCCACAGCTCACACTGTTGGAACAACAGGACTGAGTATTAACGCATGAAGCTCAGAATGCAGCCAGTCTGTCCACCGAGGACCCAGGAGAGATTCATTCAACAGAAATTGGCTGAGGGCCTGACTATGTGTCCAGTTCTGTTCCAGGAGCTGTGGACTTACTAGTGAGTGAGAGCCAAGATCCCTGAACTCATACAGCTTTGAAGCGACACATTTAGTATCTAACTAGTATGTCAGATAAGGACAAGAAGACACAGGATAGGCACAGGGAGGGGTAGAGTTACAAAAAGAAGAGAGGTAAGCTGCCAGTAGATATGAGAAGGTCTCAAAGAAGTTTCATCTGTTTTTGCCCAGGCAGTAGCCGGGGCTTAGTTTTCTATGTGATCCTGGATGCTTCAACCCTACAGTAGTTTGCGTGAAATTTCTAGGAGCCCTGCCAGGGGAGAATATATACAGCCTCTGTCTAATCTCTACACTCAATCACCTTGTCCCTTGAAACAGTCTCCCAGGCCCCCTCTGGCATCTGCGCATCGCTTCCTGACTTCTGATGGACAATGCCAGGTCCCCCACCTCCACCCCGTTAGATCACTAGCTGCGACCTTGGTTAACTCACTGACAACTGGTGGGACTCTCAGGATCCTCACCTCTAAAATGAGGGAGCAGCAGAAACTGTTCTTTCAAGTCTTTTCTAACTGTAAACCCTAGTGACTCTGTAAATTAAAATTTAATTTTATCATCTTTTCTTCTATTTTTGAATTTTAAGAAGTAGGAAAGAAAGTACCAATAAGTTGTTGTTTGATCTCCAAAGCAGGTTACTAACACCAAGTTGACTCTGGAAATAATATAGGAGACTTTCAACTTAAAATCTTGGTGAGAGGGAACGATAACACCTGTTGGGATAATATTGTGAACCTTCTGTGTCTGAACCATATGGAGAAGGAAGCATCTTACCTGTAGGGACATCTCAATCAACATTAGTAACTTCTTGATTCCTATCCAGACCTTCTTCCCTTTGACTTGCTGTGTAATTGTGGTGCGTTCTTCATCCTTGAAGTTGCCCAATAGCTACGAAAACAATAAACGTAAGGAAAGCATTATATAAGGACATCAACAACATTAATTCCCACATTTACCCTTGAAAGAATAGTGATAAGAACTACCTGACTGGTTCAAGCTGATAGAATTCTCTCATATTTTAAAATCCAACTTGACTTTTCTGAATCCATTAAGTGCAATTATGAAAATGAAAACTGGAATCTTAAACCCTATTTTCTTACGGACCTTCAGTATAATTTAGAGATATGTTTGCTGGGGGAAAAATAGCTCCAATCCATAATAAATATCAGTTAAAATTTTTAACATTCCATTCTAAGAATAATCTGTATATGTCAAAGCAGACTAAATTTAATTCTCTCACTCAACCTCGGCACAAAAACTGCTCAAACAGGTAAGCTGGAAACATTTATCATATAGCTTCTATTTTGTTGGGAGTATGCCCAACTGTACAGGTCTTGAGGATTTTAAGAAGCCTTCCTGACTCTATCGCTGCTGAACAAGTAACTAAATAATCTTTCTTAACACTTCATCAAGTCATCTGTGAACACTAATATTAATCAAAAGTTTAATAAAGGATATATATATTTTTTAAAATTAAAGACTATGTCATCTCAAAAAAGAAAACATTTCCATATTATGAGCTTGTTAATAAAAAGGTTCCTTTAAGGCTTTAATTATTGCTCAAATTGATTAACTGCAAGTAAATGGACTGAATGCTAGTATGAAGAACTGAGTTTTCTATATATTATTCTACTTCCCTCCCCGCACCAAAGCTTCTGGCCCATGTAATCTATATGCATTAGTCGTGCTGGGCACAGAGTAATTCATTCCTGGCAGTTTGCATGCTGCTTGCACTGAGGAATGAAGAATTACTTCACTCTCACTTGTATTTCTCTCTTATTCCTCTAATTCCTGAAAGTGACTGGAGGTGTATCCTGGGTTCCCTGTGCTGTGTTAACACAGAAACTAAACACCAGGTGTGATGCCTGGGGCACCCGTAGCTTCTTTCTTTGGGCAGTGTGCACTCTCCTCCCTCATCCTTACCTCCAGAGCCTCCAGCAGCTGCTCCCCTGTGGCGATGTTGGGCACGTGGATGGTGGTGCTGAAGGCGTTAAGCATTTCCATCTCCTGAAGGACATCTTTGCGGCTCGTGGTCCCAATGATAAGAAGCTTACGACCCTGATCATTGGGAAAAAAGGTGTTAAAACACAAAGGAAAGAACTCATTAGGAAACCAGACTAAGCCTGAACAACACCCATTTATTTAATCGAAGAAATGCAAATACTTAGGCAAAATAGAAGGAAAAAATTCAGAACTATCTTCTTGAAAATCTTCTTTTTGGCCACATCACACGGCATGTGGGATCTTAAGTTTCCTGTCCTGCAGTGGAAGTGGGGAATCTTAACTGCTGCTAGGGAAGTCTCTTGAAAAATCATTAAAAAATGTTATCAACGACATGATTCAGAAAAAGCAACACTTTCTTCAGCATGCGGTTCAGAAAGAAGCAGCTGTTCTTTCTCCTCATCCACATCAGTAACATCCTGGGTCAGTAAATCAGGAAGATACACAAACCAAACAGAAAGATACTTTAATATATGTCTGTAATTCATCTCCACAGCCAATATATACATATTTCAACATATGTATGGTTGGAAAAAAAAAAAAGAATGAAAGTCCTTGCCACCCACTTAGCAAGACTTCATCAATGCTTTTTAGGAGAGGTCCTCAGGTAATAGTTTTTGTTTACATTTATGCAGCAGTGAAAGGCATGGTGCTATATGTTTCACATAATTGTCTTATTTAATGTTTTTAACTTTATTTTAATTTTTAGCCCCCTAATGTAACAAGGAATGTTTAAAAACTATACCAGGCTTAGGCCACCATTCCTGATTCCCACATTCCAGAAGCAGCCATTTTCTAATCTCTGGGTTTTTCTTCTTGTATTTACTTCCTTATCTTTAAATAACAATAGCACTCTATTATTTTTAGATCTTTCTTTTCAGCTTTAAATATTATTTCCTGAATTCCTATTATGGAAGATGGAGACTTAATACTAATTTTGCACTAACCCCCACACCTCCAATATGTCCCTTTTCTCATCCTTCCAACATGATTTCACAGTCTCTGGTTGAATATATACTATTTATTATGATTATATAAATATGATTTATGGCTAAGCCACATAGTATCATTTCTTGGGCAACATTTTGTTCTTGTTAAGAATTAATAATTGCCATTTCCCTCCTTTGCTTAGTTTATCAGGTACTTATCACAAGTTCATCCCGAAACAAATATAGCCACAAATATCATGCCAATATGTCCTAACATGTTCGGTTCAGTTCAGTTCATTCGCTCAGTCGTGTCCGACTCTTTGCGACCCCATGAATCGCAGCACACCAGGCCTCCCTGTCCATCACCAACTCCTGGAGTTCACTCAGACTCACGTCCATCGAGTCAGTGATGCCATCCAGCCATCTCATCCTCTGTCATCCCCTTCTCCTCCTGCCCCCAATCCCTCCCAGCATCAGAGTCTTTTCCAATGAGTCAACTCTTCGCATGAGGTGGCCAAAGTACTGGAGCTTCAACTTCAGCATCATTCCCTCCAAAGAAATCCCAGGACTGATCTCCTTTAGAATGGACTTGTTGGATCTCCTTGCAGTCCAAGGGACTCTCAAGAGTCTTCTCCAACACCACAGTTCAAAAGCATCAATTCTTCAGCGTTCAGCTTTCTTCACAGTCCAACTCTCACATCCATACATGACCACAGGAAAAACCATAGCCTTGACTAGATGGACCTTAGTCAGCAAAGTAATATCTCTGCTTTTGAATATGCTATCTAGGTTGGTCATAACTTTTCTTCCAAGGAGTAAGCGTCTTTTAATTTCATGGCTGCAATCACCATCTGCAGTGATTTTGGAGACCCTAAAAAATAAAGTCTGACACTGTTTCCCCATCTATTGGTGGGGATGGAACCAGATGCTATGACCTTCATTTTCTGAATGCTGAGCTTTAAGCCAACTTTTTCACTCTCCACTTTCACTTTCATCAAGAGGCTTTTTAGTTCCTCTTCACTTTCTGCCATAAGGGTGGTGTCATCTGCATATCTGAGGTTATTGATATTTCTCCTGGCAATCTTGATTCTAGCTTGTGCTTCTTCCAGTCCAGCATTTCTCATGATGTACTCTGCATATAAGTAAGCAGGTATTTTAAAGTTTTGAGTGTATTTTTTTTAAATTTATTCATTTTTGGCTGAGCTGGGTCTTCACTGCTCCATGAGGGCTTTTCTCCAGTTGCAGGGAGCAGGGGCGACTCTCTTGTTGTGGTGCGGGGGCTCCACACAGCAGTAGCTTCTCTTGTTTCAGAGCACAGGCTCTACAGCACAAGCTTGACAGCCGTGGTGCACAGGCTTAGCCGCCCTGTGGCATGTAGGATGTTCCCGGATCAGGGATTGAACCAGTGTCTACTGTACTGGCAGGTGGATTTTTTACCACCGAGCCATCAGATAAACCGCTTGGGTGTTTTTTCTTGAGGGCATTTCCCTTGTGGAGTCCTCAGAGCTCAATCTGAACTGACAGTTCTCTATCTTCCTCTCTCCTCTCTGAGATTCCCTGTCTCCTAGCCCTCCTTTTTTTCCCCCTCCCGTTTATTCCCTCTTTTCCATGGTGCACAGACTTCAAAAGCTTCCTGAGAAAAAGTGTACAGGAGGTAAAAACTTAAGACCTGGAAATGCGTTTATTCCATCCTTAATATTGTACACCTCATACTTGATAGTTTGGCTAGGTATAGAGAATAAGGCTAGAAACAATTTTCTCCTCAGAATTATCAAGTCATTGTTCTACTGTCTTTTAATTTTCAGTGCTGCTGACTAGAAGGCTGATGCCATTTTGATTTTCTGACTCATTGCTTCTAACTTTTAAAAAATATATAACTTAAAAAAATCTTTTCTTTATCTCTATGTCCTATAAGTTACAAACCTTCAGATAAGTCACTCTTTATTTCCTGAATGTATCTTTTTTAAAAAAAAATCACATACTGTTATATTTCATGGATAGTACCTGATTTTAGAGCTCTGTGAATATTACACATTTTTTAAAATGTTTTTTTATTTTCTCTGCTTTGTCTTTGTTTCCTCTGAGTTCCTCTTTTTTTCCCCCTTATTTGTTCATTGGTGGTTTTCTTCAAGTGCCTGGTGATTGTTGGATGACTACTCATATTTAAGAGTTAAACTAATACCTGGAAGCTCTGAAATCTGAGGGTTTCACGATAGGATGGTAAGACTTGGCTGATTACTGGGGGTCCCTCAAAGGTCAAGATGTGTACATTTTCCCCAGAGAATCTTTCAGTCTCCTTCCTGAGGCCTAAGGGGTCTGGGCACCTCACCACTCAACATGAAGACATCCATTTACTCCTATCTGCAGCACGGTGCCTTTTTAGATTCATCTCTCATTCAGTGTCCATTATGCTCCCAAGAATTAAGTATCATTATTATCTCTACTTTACTGTGGGAGCTATTAAGTCTTATAGATTTGACTAATTTGTCCAGGGTCTAATAACTAATAAATAAGACAGCCAAGAATGGAAACCAAATCCAGAATCCAAAACTGTATACTGCTTTTTTTTCATGAAGAAAAACACATTTTAAAAATGTTTACTTGGAAAATGGAAGAAGGACTTTAAACTATGTCACTAGATTTATGATACACACTCATTCCACAGATAAGCCTTTAATTCAATCATTAAACCTATTCTCAGATCTCAGAAACTCAGGGCGTTAAATGAGGAAAAGCCCAAACAATTGCACTTTGGGTTTTGTAAATATTAAACCACTATTGCTAATAAGGCATGCTAGCTTTCCTCAGTCTTAATTGATTGTTTTTGTCCATCTGTTGTGACAAGAATAGATATTGTAAGACCATAAACAACGGCCCACCAAAGAACCAAAGTTGAGGCTTTCTGGTATAAGCAGTAATTGGCATATCAAGTGCCTGTGCAAAGACTATAAGAGAGAAGTATACCTATGAAGTATAGAGATTAAAGGGTAATCATTGTTATTATTCAAGAAATCAACTCGCTAAAAATCAAACACATTGTCAACAGATCCTTACCAAGCTACTGGATGAATATGGACTAGACCTTACACATAGAGAGACAGATACAAAATAGATCACTACAATACAATATGGAGAGGTGGAGGTAAAGGCACAGGATGGGATGGAAGAAGGAAGAAATGTGTGGCAGAGAAACATCTCCTTTTCCTCTGGAGGAGACAGTATCTGAACTCTTAACGAGTGAGTGGGCTGACTTGGAGATGAAGGGGAAGGACATTCCAAGTCTGAAGGAGCAGAAACAGATAAATCCAAAGGCAAAATAACAAAACCTGAGATGTTAGGGGGTAATTAAAAACACATAAAGACATAGAAGGGCTTTCCTGGTGGCTCAGATGGTAAAGAATCTGCCTGCAATGCAGGTGACACAGGTTCGATCCCTGGGTTGGGAAGATCTCCTAGAGAAGGGAATGGCTACCCACTCCAGTGTCCTTGTCTGGAGAATCCCATGGACAGAGGAGCCTGGTGGGCTACAATCTATGGGGTCACAAAGAGTCGGACACGACTGAGTGACTAACACTAACTAAAGACATATAAACTTCTACTATGTAACAGTAAAGTGGTGCTTTTTACATTCAAGCTATTTTTCAACATTGAATTCTGAAAACTTGGGAACATATCTCAAAACCACATAGGCTGGTACATCTTCATTATAATTAAAGGTAACTGTTGGGACTTCCGCTGGTGGTCCAGTGGCTAACATTCCATACTCCCAATGCAGAGGGCTCAGGTCTGATCCCTGGTCAGGGAACTAGATCCCACACGCTGCAACTAAGACCTGGCGCAGACAAATAAATATTAAAAAAAAAAAACAAACTTAAAAAAAGAAAAGTTAACTGTTACTTTGCTTTTTTTTCTTTGGGTTTCCAATGTCCCTAAGTCCATAACTCAAGTGCCCTCATTTTGCTCCTCTCTTACAAAGGACAGCAGTGGCCCTCGAAGAATGGCTTGCTAACCATTCTAAAAGCTGGAATGGCCATTTTCCTAGTGAAACTCTGTCTTATGTTACCAGTGACTATGAGCTTCAGAGTGTTGAAAGACTGGGAAATGTGGAGCAACTTATAATGGAGACGCTAATTTATGTTTTGCTTTTCTTCTTGTTTAACAAGACTGCAAACACTGCAGAGAGGTCATGACCCAGGCAAGTTCAGGCCTTGACTTGTAAGCATCATCTTCAAGAAAACACCGAAAAACATTACCAAATAATTAAATTGTGCTGGGTCATTTTGTATATTAATTAGTGGTAGTACTCATGAGGCAGCTTTATCATGAAAAACCAGCTCTGAATATATTTAATACCCTAAATCATTCTGGAGAAAAAGCTGCCAGCAGCATGAGGTGGGAAGGCCAGCTTTAAAAACAGAAGTAGAGCTCAACCCAGAAAGAGAAATCCAACTTGTTAATGTGTGGCTACCAGTCTGAATCTATAGTGCCAAACAAAACATGCCCCTTGATGGGAAGAAAAGAGGCAGAGAGATAACTTACTTGGGAAAAAAATGTTCCCAGAATACTCTGAGATTTTCCAGTTCTGATGCAATAAAGAAAAGGCCTAAATAAAATGACTATCTGCCAATCGGATTATGATAAACATTGTTCCAAGGTTAAATAAGTATTAGTTAACTAATTCTTACTACTATAAGAAGCAACTCAGGTGAAAACATTACCATGAAAAAGGCAGGGCTCAGTCAGGTGTTGATCCTTCAAAAAAACAGTTCTTTACATGATGAAGAATGAGCCAAGTACTAAGCAGTATCTAAGCCTTTTGCCACACAAAGGACTAACCAGATAATCCACACCCTTTCATAGGTCCTGCCCATTGATTGGCCCCAATAAACTGATTTGTAACAAAAGTTCATGTGGAAGAAAGCTTTTTTTCTTTCCCCCTTAAATAAAAATGCCACCAATGTAATACTGCAGTGAAATGGAAGGGCTGATTTTAACCTGCTAACAAAAGTAAAGTCAGTTATGCAGTAAAGAAAGGCCAATTCTTTCCCTATCATTCAGTGCTGAGCAAGGGCAATACACCCTGGGTAAGAAGAATGAACTGGGAACAATTGGAAACCCTGAAATGGATTAAGACGTGAGTGTGTCGGGGGCCTTAAACTTTATTTTCTCGTTGTTAGAATTTGAAGCTTTTGTAAATAAAAGTGAAGTTTCTCTGAATTTGGAATTTATAAGCCCGGGAAGTAAAAGATAAAATAGATTAGCTGATCAGATCATGAACACGAATTGACTCTGTTCAAGTATGTATGGAATTATGAGATCTGGTTTGTGCCTCCAAAGTGAGTATGATCCAGCTGGGGAGAGTGAGTGAGTAAATATTCAGAGACCAAGGCACACACCAGCAAACATGAATGAGTAACGGCTGCGGGGATATAGCACAGAGGCAACAGCTTCACTGGCAGAGGGTCTTCTGGGAAGATTCCTGTAGTATCACAGAGACGCTGGTGAAGAGGAGGCCCTGGAGGAGAAGGAATGAGTCTCCTAATTCCCCCGTGGGTGGTGGAAGCAGCTGAGCTAGAGCACCAAGGGCTGAAAACAGTCTTCTTAGAGCAGAGGGGAGTAGGTAGCCTAAAAAAAAAAGAAGACTCTGAATGCTAAACTAAGGAAGGAAGTTTAGTATAAAAAGCAACAAGAAACTAAAGAAGGTGCTGGAGGAGGAAGAACTGTGATGAAGAGAAAGATGATCCTAGTAGTTTCATGCCGGGCGGTCCAGCGGTCTGTGAGGAGGCTGCTATGCATCTCTGAAATAAGGTCTCAGAGCATGTGCGCCCAGGGAGGATCTGCACCTTTTCATCAGTGATGCACACACATCCCTCCCTTTTAAATGCAAGCCCAGGGTAGGGAGAAAGCAAGGGAGGAGAGGCAAGGTCCCTGACAGCGCCTTGGTGCCGTGGAACAAGTACAGGCTCTGTCATTCACAGCTGGGTAATGTGGGTTAGATTACTGAACTTCTCAGCATCTGTCTCCTCCTCAACCATAAAAATGGGATTAAAAATCCTATTTCTACTTGTCAGAGTAGAGCAGGAGGTGAAGGATACTTGGGGAAGGGGGACCTCTGCCATCACTGTCAGGGGAGGCAGGAAGGAAAGGAAGTGAGATGGTCTTGAGAGGAACCTGAAAAGCCATCCTCTGCCTGGGACTGGGATGCCAGGAATCTGCGACCTCAGGTCAGGTGGTCAAGCACTGGGCACCTGAGAATTCCCTTTCTAACAAGGCAGGCAGGGCACTGGCCGCAGAAGATTCTGAGAGCACTCTCCCAGAGGGCCAAGATGCACTCTGTTCAGGGGAGATGAGTGCTCCAATCTTCAGCTTAACTAGGGTGACAGTGAGGCCCAGACGAGGCCTGAAGCTAAAGATCAAATACCCCTCAGAAGTAGCTGTGGCAGCGGGCAAGAGTCAGGCGCCTTGATGAGAGTCAGTGACTCCGAGAAGAAATCAGCTCAGGGGAGAGGCTGCGAAGCTTTCCTGGTAAGAGGTGCTTTAGTTCATCCCATATTCTGGTTTCCTTCTTGAAATGCGAGTAACAACTCATACTTTAATTTAGTTCAATGCAGATTAAAAGAAAAAAATTCTACCTACCATAGAGCTTGTACAACTTTACCGCTACATTTATTTGCAAGCCTGAATCTTGTTTCTAGCCTGTCAACTCCCTGGGGGCAGGGCCATGCTTGATTCATCTCCATCCTTGCGGTTCTGAGCACAGCATGTCTGGTGCATGGAAGACACTCCCATGTTCCCTCTGCCTAGAATGCTCTTCCCTGATACAGCCACGTGGTTCTCTGCCTCAGAGTCAGAGCTCTGCTTGAGTGTCACCTTTCCCATAAGACCCTCTTTCATCACCCTGTATCAGGCTCTATCCGCCTCCTCCAACAGTAGGGATCATCTTTTAACATACTATATACTTAACTCATTTATTCTACCTATTGCTGCTCTTTCCTTGTGAGGACAGAACTTGTGTCTGTCTGGTTTTATTGATGGGTCCAGGGCTAGCATTGTGCCTTGAACATGGTGACCCTTCAAATACATTTGTGTTGAATGAATGAATGGTGATCTCAGTGTAGGTGTCAAGGGCCACAAAACACTCCCCTATTTCTTTGTTACATTTTCTCTTCTGGTCCTGAAATAACACACGCTATATGGAAGGTTCAACAGGAAAATAAGTGTCTACAGTTACAGTGTCTATGTCTCTGAGTCCCAAGTGTTGAATATTATGTCAACAAGTTTTAAAGAAAAGGATCTAGAATGAATGGCATGTATGCTTCATTTACAATATAAGTAAATGCAAAGGATGTCAGACCACTTTCTTTTAGCTAATCAATTGATTGTCAAAAGTTAAGCTATAACTGTTCATAATACAGACTATTCTCACGGAGAAAAGATTCATTACAAGCCATTACTTTAAGCTGGCAAGATAAGTATTGTTACTCATCTCCTATTGGTTTCTCCAAATCCAGGGAAAAATCTGACTACTATTAACAACAACCAAGAGTCTGGACAGTGAAATGAGAGGAATGGGGCTTCTTTGCATATTCTGCATGTATTTGATCCAGGGGAAAATCTGACTGCTATTAAAAACAACCAAAAGTCTGGGCAATGAAATGAGAGGAATGGACCCTCTTTGCATATCCTGCATGTATTTGATTTCTTGATGCTCAAACGTCTGTAACTTCTTTTTTTGGTAGTTAAATGTTTCAGTTGAATACCAAAGGAAGGATGTTTCAAATAAATCAAGCTACAATGAGGCAGACAACTACACTTAAACTCTCCATTAGATTTTTACCCCGAAGCAAATTCTTAGTCTGCTGGTTTTGTAACCACCCTCCTGGTGCTGCCAGTAGGAAAGAGGACAACAGGGAGGGGAATTCATGATGCACACTGACTGTGAAATATGCAACTTCACCCCAAATAATTTAAATAATTACGAAAGGCAAGAGCAGACCACTTTGAGATATTAAAGAATATTTTAGTACCAGTTTGTGAAAAAGACATGGAATCATCAGACTATCCTCAGAGCAGCTCTGAAAGCTTACCTAAGTTCTCTCCTTCCCCCTCTCTCCTCTCCTAGCTATTTTATAGGTGAGAAACCTGGGGTAAGCTTTTACATCCAGGGAGGGAGCTGAAACTAGAGTTCAG
>NW_024070192.1:17019260-17052281 GCF_014754425.2 Oryx dammah | reverse complement strand
TGGGGTAAGCTTTTACATCCAGGGAGGGAGCTGAAACTAGAGTTCAGGCCTCACGGATATTCCCACTATGCTTTGCCACCCATTTTTATTTGTGTAACATTAAAATTCTATCAGCAGTGGCTGATTTCTTAATGATGAGTTAGATAGGTGTACCACACAGAAATTATGAATTATGACCTCTGAGGAGAAATAAATTTATTTAAATAAATAAATTTAAGAAAATAAAGATGTATGACCATGCCACAGTATTCTCAGTGCCAAAAGGAACAGTTTTGTAGGTGCTTTCCTTAGAAACTTAACTAAAATGATCACTGATTCATCAGCGAATCCAGACTCCTCCACCTGGCACCTATAGACTTTCCCTCTCTCCCTCTGCTTTTACCTTAAGATGCCCTAAAATGTCCCCTGTGCTCTAAGCAGGTCACTTTTCCTCTTCCTTCTCATTTAATTTCTACCTCTGTGGGTTTTTTTTTCGGCTGTGCTGGTCTTTTTTGCTGCCGGGGCTTTTCTCTAGCTGCAGAGAGTGGAGGTTACTCTCTAGCTGCGGTGTGCGGACTTTTCACTGCTGGAACTTCTCTCGTTGCAGCGCACGGGCTCTAGAGCTCAGGCTCAGTGGCTGCGGCACACAGGCTCAGCTGCTCCTCGACATGCAGGATCCTCCGGAGTCAGGAACTGAACCCACCACACCCCCATCACTGTCAGGTGGGTCCTTCGCCACTGAGCCACCAGGGAAGCCCTGTGATTTTTTTTTTTTGCTTGTTTCAGAATTCACTAGTAATTATTATACTTTTTAAAGCTTTACCAATAATTAATCCTAAAAGAATGTCAAGTCAAAGAAAAGGATGGACATAAAGGGAAAAACTGATTTAATAAATGTTGTAAGGCTTTATTATCTGTAGAGGTGACACTTGCCAGTAGAACTTATACATCAGGAGAAAATTTAATTTTAAAAAGTCATTTGACTTTTTAAACTTCTTATTTTGTATTGGGGTATAGCCAGTTAACAAAAAATGTTACGATAGTTTCCGGTGAACAGGGAAGACACTCAGCCATACGTATCACTTCACTTGCTCAGCCGTGTCCAACTCTGTTACTGTTAGCCAAGCAGCAAATCAGCTGCAAAGGATTGGAACTTTGGTAGTTATACTGTTGAGTCAAAAGTGAATACAACTGTATGCACATTAAGTTTTTCTTTTTCCTGATTATAAAGTAATAAATGCTTACTGTAGAAAATGTATAAAATACAAGAAATAATATAAAAAAATTAAAAAAAATAAAAAAAAAAAAAGAAATAATAAAGAAGAAAAACCCACCCATAATCCACCATCTAAGATAAGAGCAGTTATCTTTAAGACAGAGAAACAGAACTTCCTTTTCACTTTTGTTTTTCATTTCACTCTTAAAAAAAAATTCTTTTGTGCATTTTAAAATGAACATCAATTAAAGAATAATAAATGCATTAAAATATTGGGAGGCTGAGCGCAAACTTTTCTTTCGAAAAGTTTGGTGGCCATAAAGACAATCACAGAAAACAATTCTGGCATATTCCCTCCAGGCCTTTTTTCTTTATAGCTGAAATCGCACCTAGAGAATAACTGAGGATTAAGTGGAAGGCGATCTGATCGTTAGACAGGCAGTTTCTGACACTGGCCCAGTTTATACAGATACTGCACCAGCAGACAGCCACCCAGCTTCTCATCTCCCTGCTCTGGCTGGTGTTTCTTCCTGTCCTCCCTCCCCATGATTACTCCTTTCTCAGGGAACCGGCACCCTCTTCCACTTGCTCCAGGGCTGGCCCTGGCAGGGTCTGTGGGAGCGTGATGGCTGGCAGGTAGAGGCCAAGGAAGGTGTTGTTCCTGCTGACGTGTCTATAGGTCTGGCTTCTGGCTATCTGGAGCCTAGCTCCTTTGATATGGATTAGTTACTCTGTTGGTTTTATCTATTTTTGTGTAAGAGGAAAGACAAGAGTCAGAGTTTTCTTTAAAGTGAATACTAAACTGAGTTGTGATTTGTAGTTTACAAAGAATTATAACCAAAATTTATATTATTTAATTCTTAAGACGTAAATATTACCACTGTTCTCGATTTACAGTGAGAAAATTGAGGCTCAGAAAGTGACTGGATTCACACTCAAGCTTTCTAACTCCTGAGCTCTTATTTACACTGCCAATGTCAGTTCTATTAATATGTGTAGTTAAGACCCTTCAGCTTCAAGATGTCCATTCAACAAATAGTATTATCTATATGGCCTAAATAAGTCTGGAAAGACAGAGAAGAGAGGAAGGGAAGGAGAGAGAGCGGGAGGAAGGGAAAGCAGAAGGGTGGGTCTACACAGGTAGTCTGGAGCTTTCCCTGTGAAAAGCACTCTTGCCATTCCCCAATGTGAGAGGTAGGCAGGACTGTCAAGATGAAAAATGGTTACAGACCAAGTTGTGACTTAAAAAGATCAAGGCCTTGTTCCACCTATATTCTAATAACTAGCAGGAATATTGATAGACCTTGGTAAGGCCCTCCTTAGGGGTTCTTCTCACCAAATAGCTGTTATGCCATAATAGTATAAACCCCAAGGAATCTCCAAAGGCCTGTGTATTTGCTTTGGGGGACAGCAGTGTAGGAGAGAAGCTGTGAAGCGCTATTCTGTTCCACTTGGATTAGAAGGCAAAAAGGGGAACTTTAGTCACAAGCAGCTGTAGGGAAAAAGGCAGTAGGGGGGCAGTCCCTGGAGGCCAAGGTCTAGTGTAACGGGCAGTGTCCTCAGGGCCCCACAATCCACCAGAAGCCCAGACCCTCCCTCTACTCCTCATGCTGCTGAACTCCGAAATTCCTGTTTCTACTTCATTCTCCCTTTTATAATAGGGATCTCCAATCCCCAGACCAAAGTATTTGTCTTAGGACTCAGGAAGCTTCTGAATTTCAGCGAATGGGAGATAGGGAAGTAGAGTGTCTCTATTTCTTTTGCCAGTATTGCTAGTGAAGGAATTTGAACCTGGGCATTCCAACTTGGAACGCTGAATTCACTTTCTGTGGAAATGTGCCATATACAGCAGTTACACTCTCTTTTTCCTAACTTACATGCTAAAAAGGTTCTGTGGACTATCGAAAGGCACCTCTTTTCTTAAAACAACAACTGGGAGATATAGTTCCAGTTCTAAGCAACAGCCTTAATAAAATACTAAACCTCCAAGAACTTTAAAACAGTAAGAAAACAGGAAGAAACAGAATCTTAGATGTCAACCCTTGGCTCCAAGCAATGGGAACATTCAAATCACTCAAGAGAAACAAGGATCCTCTTTTAAGGATAAGATTCTTTACAAATGACATTCTCTGTGGACAACACTACACTCTGACTTCTCAGTAACTCTGTGCTTTTCACAATAAGGCATTAATACCTTACGTTTGTGCAGCCCACAGGTTTACACAGAACTTACACGATGTTCACTGGCCGTCCATGGCGGGGGTAGGGAGGAATCATCGCCATTTTACAGATGAAGAAATAGACACAAAGATGTTAAGGGGCTAGTTGAAGACTATAAGGCCAGGTGTCCGTGCTAAGTCTCAAACTCAGGTTTTCTGACTCCAAGTCCAATATAGTAAGTAAGCTGTGCAGAGAGTACACTCATGACTAGATTCATGGCCTCAGGGAACACTAGGATGGTAGAATCAACACTTCTCTAATGCTCATGTCATGTCACAGTAATATATCAATATTTAAGGCAATGAGAAAATATTTTGTCTCAACAACATTAGCATTTCTCTATGATTAAAATTTAGAGATTGAATTTTGAGTTACCTATAAATGGTGTGTGTGTATGTATATATCTAGCTTATAATTTTTGTATTAATATGTATTGTAGATGTGCTCTACTGAAAAACAAAACAAAAACTCTATTTAGAAAACATGGTTTTACTGCAGCTGATTCATGTCAATGTATGGCAAAAACCACCACAATATTGTAAAGTAATTAGCCTCCAATTAAAATAAATAAACTAATTTAAAAAATAAAATACAAAAAAAAGCAAAAAAAAAATATGGTTTTATTTAGCAGATATTTATAGCAATATTTTATAAAAGGACTCACCAAACTTCTTTCACTGATTTTGATGAACTTAAAACTGTTCTATACGTGTGTGTGTGTGTGTGTGTGTGTGTGTGTGTGTGTATTCAACTTACACAGAACTCTGAGATAATTTACTAAGCGAAGTATACTTTTAGAGAATTTATTTATAAACTATGGTAGCCATCTAATATCACTGACTTAACAAATGGGAAAACTGGGCTACTAAATTGTCAATCATCACCCAGATTTTTTTCAATAAAGAAGTCTAATGCAAAAGTCACCACATCAGTGATTACAATTAATGTGTCTGGCAAAATGACTATACCTCTTTCCTAAAGTGGTTATATATCTTATTGAGTCATATTACAGTCATTAGCCCGAGTTAATTTTGAACAGATAGACAGAGAGATATTCGTGTTTAGGCCTGCATGATTTGGAGTCTCTTCCATTATTTGCTTATTTCGCTAAAGCAACCCAAAGCCTGAGGAGTTGCTTAATATCACCAAGACTTCCTAATAACATATCTGAAGTAAGATTGCACTGAGATATCATATAAGGATTACAGGAAAAGCAATTTTGTCTAGAGATTGGTGACCTTAAATGAAACCCATGGAGAAACAAACATGTCTGCCTGAGTTCCCATCAGGAATTTACCAAGAGTCTTACTGGTTCACACATTATTACACCCTTCCCAGCTCTAAGCCCTACTTCTTTCTTCTCAGGTTAATATTCCTAAGTGCCAGAGCAGTGAGGAAGGAATTTTTCTCAACAACTTTATTTTTTAGCTAAAAGTCTTAACAACTGTGAGGTCTTTTGAGTCCTACTTCAGTAATATTGCTACTAATTTGGAGTGGTCTTTTGTAAAAGTTCACAGTTTCCAAAGATTTTGCCAGCTGGAATGCTGTGAATAAAATATGAGTGTTCTATGGCATCAATACTATTCAGCCCTTGGGAAGGGGGTTAGCACCTGGTGGGGATGCACCTCTGGCCAGCTGTGACTGACCTCATCCACTTACCCAACTATATCATCAGATGTTATTATTTTCTATATGCTGGGATATGAAAAAGGCTAGGAAGCACTGAAGTGAAAAAGCAGTGGTTCTCTGTAAGTTACAAGGTTACTCTGGTACATATGGATCAGGTCTTCCAAACTGATTTGCAAAAACTGTCAGGTAAACATTAAGGCAGTCGGGTTAATGGGCTTAACTGCTCTCACACCTGTTGAGGAAACTAGGAAGTTATGTCATTTCACAGCTGAGGAGTTCCTTTTCAGGCACTTTGTCTCCCGGAAGGAAAAGAAACAGAAGGTGCCAGAAGAGATCTAGGAGGAAAATAACAAAGCCATTCGTGTTACAGTTTGCAAGAAGGTTTACCTGGCCTTACTGCCTTACTAGTGCCTCTTTCTTGACAGGAAGAGACTAAGGCTTTCATCCTCCTGATCCTGAAAAGCACATTCCCCTTGACTTCCATAAATCTGCAAAACTTGAAAAGAGCCCTAGTGTCATCAAGCAAAAGAGCCAGCTTTAGGAATCTCACTGGAAGGAGGGGTGTCTTTGAGCCTCTCACTGCTAAGCCGGACATTTCCTAACACTGGACAAATTGTACGTCCAGCTCAGGGAGGGTGAACTGCAGTGGTCTTTTACCCTCCAAGCCAATTGTTAGCTTTTCACAGGAATCAGCGGGGAAGCACATGTGAAACCTCTGTGGTGACGGTGAGCACCCCCATGCCTTGTGTGAGTCTGCATGTAGATGAAGCAGGCTGGGAGCTTTCTTAGCTACTGCTGCTGAGTTCTCAGAGCAGCCCTTTTCTCCGGCATGGCTCCCTGCTGGGACAGCCCTTTTCAATTTTTCTATCCCCCCTCGATCTCTTCTCCTGCAGAACACAGGGAAACTTGATTGAAATAAAGACCTCGGGAACATGTTTTATTTTCTCCTGTTCAATCCATTTTAGAAAAGCTTTTAATTGGTTTTAAAAAGATGCTAAACAAAATGTGATGATGTTTTCCAGTCTTCATGAACTACAGATACCACTTTTTATACTTTCAAAGGGCTAATAAATCAATCATGAAATTAACTCTCCAGCTAAACTGAAAGCAAATCCACTGAATACCGGGTTCATTAAAAATCTATGCATTTACTTACAAAAATTTAAAATTCAAAGAAAATTATCCTAGTAACTGAAATCTGACTTGAATTTTTAGTCCTACACTGAAAATCCAAGACCAAAGCAATCACAAAAGGAAAAAAAGAGGGCTTGTGAACCAGTTTTAATAAGCCAATTTACAAAGAGGGAGGGGAGATGGGGGATGGGGAGAAGTAGAAAAGAGAATATCTTGATCCATAACAACACAGTGCCCTTGAAGGGATCCTTTCATTTCAGCATGTGCACACATGCACACACAATTTGTCTATGTGAAAGCTGAATTACAACAAATGCAAAATTAAAGATTCTGTGACTGATAATGGTTACTGTATTGTATGCACGTACAGTTCCTCTTTTTAAAGAAAAACGCCTACAACTTTTCTGTTTCCTTGACAGTGATAGAATAATACCTTTCTACTAATAGTCCACGCATCCCTACAACATTGGGATTCACATACTTTTAATATTTAACTGCAAACAGCTGAAAAGCCTACATATAATGCTTTGGCAAAGTGAAGGCTTTGACTTCAGAACGACAAATAGTCTTGACACTGGATCACCTTGAAAAATTTTCCCTTATTTTCTTCAGAGGATACAAACTAATTTAAAAAGTAAGATGGTACAGAGAAACCACATTTGTATTTTGTTAAATATATGCCAACTAGAAACATCTTAAGCATTCGTTTCTTTTGCCACTGACTCGCTTACACAGCAGGTCATCTAGCAGTCCAGCTCAGAGCCACCCAATTCTGATTAAGGACAGGCTGGTATTTTATTAGAATCTCCGCCACTTCCGATCACTAAGGCAACCAGATCTGGCTTTTACTGCTTACATGTTCCCATATTCTTTCTTTCCAATCCTTAGAGAAATTTGTTCCACATCCCTTTCTAATGATTCAACTCCTGTTTCTAAGATTTCTCCCAAGCTGGGCCATGTACGCTTACTCCTTACATTCAGCTCTTCATAGAATCCTCCTTTCTTCATTTAAGCTTCTGAAACAATCTATCGTAAACATTTTATTAAGATGTAACTCCTATTAACACAAAATTCACTGACTTAAACTGTACAGTTCAACGGTTGTTAGTAGATTGCACAGATACATGCAACTACCACTGGACTCAGTTTTAGAACATATTTATCAGGCCCCAAAGAACCCAGTGTCCACCAGCAGTCACCTCTCATTCTGCTCACCCCCCACTCCTCCAGTCTTGGGCAAACACTGATCTGTTTTCTGTCTCTACAGACTTGCCAATTCTAGGTATTTCACATAAACGGAATCACACAATATGTAGTATTTTGTGACTGGCTTCTTCTGCTTATCATGTTTTCAAGGTTAATTCATGTTATAGCTAGTACTCAGCATTTTTGTAAAATGCCGAATACTTCTCCATTGTATGTACATGCCACATTTATTTTATTTGATGAACATCTGGGTTGTTTCCACTTTTTGGCTATTATGAATAATGTTTCCATGAACACTCATTAAAAGTTCTTGGGTGGATATGTATTTTCATTTCTGTGTGGTATATACCTAGAAATAGAATTGCTAGGGCATTGTAGGGCTAGACTGTTTCCCAAAGGTTGCACAGTTTACGTATTCCCACCAGCACTGTATAAGGATCCAATTTCTCCATCTGCATGCCAACACTTGTTATTGACTTTTTTCCCCCTTGGCCATGCCACATGGATTGTGGGATTTTTTTTTTTAGTTCCCTAACCAAGGGTCGAATGGTGCAGTGAGAGACCAGAGTCCTAACCACTGTACCTCCAGGGAATTCCCCTGACTTTATAATTATGGTAATAAGATAATGTTCCTTTCTTCAAAGGTCTTACAATTATTTTTATAAAAAAAGAAACAGTTATTCCTAAGTCTTTATTCAAGATTTTGGGATTCATTTGTTAATATGCTCTACTTATTTCTGAAAACACTCACTTCTCTATTTTCAGCTTTAATATAACTTAAAACTTCAACTATTGGGAGTAACAGTTTACAGAAAAATGATGTAAAAAATCCTTCACAGTGCAAATATGCAGTAAGTTTTCAAGACTGTTGTAGGTTATATTTCTTTTCACTAATCTAAGAAAAAAAAATAAACCCTAGAAAATCAAGACAAGTCCTCTACCTTTAGATCTAACACATACACACATACAATTTTAACTGTTAACTTAAATATCAGATTCACCAGCTTAACATTAAATATTTTCCATACAACTTACTTTATGTCTCTAACTTCAAATATGGAATTCCCATACAGTTTTTAAAGTTAGTACTTCACCCCTTTGTATCTGCCTTTGATTGGCATTTCTTCAAGATTACAACATGCAGAATCAACCAAGAGAATTCATAGCCAAACATGCTCTGGCAGCCTCTCCATAATTAACATATTTAACCAACCCTCATAGGTCAGTTTAAATGTGTTAAGCTATCAAAATCACCAGTCTCCAACAGCCAGATCAGTAAAAATGGAAACATGGGAACCAAGATCCTGGCTATAAACTCACCCTTCAAAAGTGCCACGTGACATGAGAAAAATGCAAACTCATCTGTAAAAACTAAAAACAAAAGTCCCTGCAGGACATAAATTTCCCCAAATACAAATTCTTAAAATCTATGAAAGATGGAACAAATGGGAACATGTATTTAATCACTTCTACATTAATATCATGTATTAATATCGCTCATGGGAGAAGGGGTGGGAAGGGATATGTAATATGGTGGTGAATTTATAAAGGAACAAAACAGAATACTAACTGAAACTGTAATTTTGAGATTTTCAGAAAAAAATGGAAAACTTCTCTGCTTCAGAGTAGTGATTAAGAAAATTATTTACCTTAAGACAGAGGGCGAGACTGGATGACCTTGCAAAATCCCTTCGACAAGAGAATTTTACAAGTTTTTGATAATCTGCTTATTTAGAGAGTGCACCATTGTATAATTTACTGGAACAACTCTGTGAAAATGTTCCTTATATTATTTTTACCTGTGGAGGCGCCTTTTTCAGTAACACAAGAAGAGCCTGTAGTACCAGATTAGAAAATCGAGGGCCAATAGGGACATAATCTGGAAGAGAAACATTGCTGTGTTTAGGGATTCGATATACATATGCACATATTCCAAACATACAGATTTTTCTGCATCAAGAGTAAAAACAGCCCTAAATAAAAGTTGTGTAACTAACGATAACAAGTAAAAAGCTTCTAAATATCCATTTTGTGCTTGTGTAGACATCTTTGATACTCAGAGACAGTTTTTTTTTAAGGGGAAAAAAAAAATGCCCAGGTCTATTGACTAAACATTTCCAAGAAGCTACTGCAAACCTTGGCAATACAGATGACTACACAAGGCAACAAAACAAGATACTAGAAAATGGATAGTAGGGGATGTAACAAGTAGTAATAATTGAAGTAAGGTACTTTGACACAACTGAAATGATGGTAAAGCCGTGAAGACTGGCCCACAGATGGTGAAGAACAGTGAATTTCTCAAAGAACTTTCTGTCAAGCTACTACTCATCCTTCAAGATTTGGCACAAATGTTACCCCCTCTGCTTTCTCTGCGTACCGCATGTGCACCCTTGCCCGATGCTTAGAGCTGCCTTCCAGCAACAGTCCTCTGAAGTCAAAAGTGATCTTCCCTTTTCTGAAAACCCAGAATACATGGCACGTTCTACTTTACATTAATTTTTGCTGATGTATGTCATAATGACAGCATCTTACTATTTTTCTGAAGCCCTAATGATTCTAGCCCAGTGGTAAGGGCTCAGCAAATGCTTACCAAATAAATGAACCAACATGAACGGATAATAACTATTCATACAAGTGAAAATATACTCGGAGGGCAAACATTCCTGACATAGTACTGTTGCTATGACCACACATCTCAATTGTGTTTAGGTAAAGGAATTTATGCAGAGCTATGAGTATGTGCCCAAAAGCTTTTAAAGAAATAATCCCAGAAACTGAGATGAAATGTATCAAAAAATAGCAGATCCAAAACCCAGGTCACCAGATAAAACTATCTATTTAAGAAGACCTCTTACGTATACCTACTTTGTTTTATAACAAACACTGCCTTAGGAAACAGGAAAATAGATCATAGAGGACATAAAGTAAGTCTCAAAATCATGAGGGAACTGTAGTAAGAACAGTTAATATGAAGTCATTACTACACCATTATAGACCCCTAAAGGAAGAAGGGGTTTGTTAACCAGGCATTGGTAGTATCTTCAGATATTTATTAAGTTACCAGATGGGATCAATTTCAATCAGTTTTGTTACAGCATCCTGAGCCACTGTTATAATGAATTTATCCCAGATTTATCTACTTTGTGTGCAGAAATAAAATATAAGAGTAACAACACTGTTTTGGCATTTATTTGTGGAATACGCAATGGCACCCCAT
Source organism: Oryx dammah (assembly GCF_014754425.2). Classification (NCBI taxonomy): domain Eukaryota; kingdom Metazoa; phylum Chordata; class Mammalia; order Artiodactyla; family Bovidae; genus Oryx; species Oryx dammah. The sequence continues at coordinate 17,041,677 of NW_024070192.1, read as the reverse complement.
TCCAGTACTCTCGCCTGGAAAATCCCATGGACAGAGGAGCCTGGTAGGCCACAGTCCATGGGGTCTCGAAGAGTCGGACACGACTGAGCGACTTCACTTTCACTTTTCCCTTTCATGTATTGGAGAAGGAAATGGCAACCCACTCCAGTGCTCTTGCCTGGAGAATCTCAGGGACGGGGCAGCCTGGTGGGCTGCCGTCTATGGGGTTGCACAGAGTCGGACACGACTGAAGTGACTTAGCAGCACACCTTATGAGCTGAGTACAGGGACTGTTTTATTTATCTTTGTATTCTATAGCAGTGCATTTAAACATAGGAAATGTTTAATAGGTATTTTTAAAAATTACTGTAGGGCACTTCTAACTTTCGGAATGTTTTTAACTTTCACAACATTATCTCATTCCTGTCTTTACATTTACTCTGTGGGATAACTAAGGAAAAGAATACAGTCTCTGCTTCATCTGAATGGAAACTGAGACAGAGAGCTGACAATTTCTGCCCCAAGTGTTACTGCTAACTTGTACATTTCACTCCAACCCTAAGCTCTTCTTTCCTTAGTTCTGACCCAGTTAGCAAATGGAACCTCTGAGTTACAGGCAGCTCTGAGATAGAATATATCCATCAATGAAAATTACTAATCATTTATTATGATCAGGGAACTTTGTGGAAGATACAAAATATGAGACATGGACCCTTATAGTTATGGTCATAAGGCATATTTACCACTGATACCACTGCTGACTTCAGATATAAGAGAAGTTATATTTCCTTATTAGATAAAGCTATTTCTATTGCCCTATGGATTATAAACGCCTGTATTTTCTCTTGTAATTTGTGAGACACTAGCTGTAGTGTGGCAAGGATAGTACAATGGCAGAAGTGATGACTCACCAAGCAGTCTCTCAATGTCATCCACAACCACACAACTGAGCTGGGATTTGTATGCATCATCAAAGATCTAGAAGAAAAGCAAAACCATGGATTATCTCACTGCCCTCAAAAATTACAAGAATTTCCAAGAAGATAAAATTTAGCTAATTCTTGACCAATGCCCCCCCATCCCGTCCCAAAACACAGTAAAACACCCAATATTTCTATTCTTTTTAAAAAGTTTTATTTATTTACGGCTGTGCTGGGTCTTTGTTGCTTTGTGAGCGCTTTCTCTAGCTGCAGCGAGAGGGGATGGGTGGTGGACAGGCTTCAGCAGTTGCAGCATGCAGGCTCAGTTGTTGTGGCAAAGGGGCTTAACTGCTCCGTGGCATGTGGGATCTTCCCAGACTAGGGCACTGTACCCATGTCTCCTGCACTGGCAGGTGGATTCTTAACCACTGTGCCACCAGGGAAGTCCCACCCAATATTTCTGACTACACAAAACTAGACTAGTAGATAATAGGACTTTAGAAATTCAAGAGTTCTTACAAATTTAAAAGTGAGGAAATGGAGACCCGAAGCAGTTAAATGACTTGCCCAGGACATCACAGCTGGATCACAGCTGACCATGGGGGAGGCTTTCAGCTCCAAGGGCTGGATGCGTCACACTGGGGCATGCTCGGAAAAACTGGAATTAATCAACTGACAAATCCATCAAGTTTATCACAATGGTCTCTCCTCTCTCTGTCAGGGGCATGACTTCAGTGCTGTGACTCAAGGGCTAAATGGAGCCACAGGAATGTGCAGGGTAAAACTGAATGTCATTTTATTAGTAGTAGGAACTGTGGCCCTGTCAAACAGGAATAACACTGAAAGCAGAGAATTCTGTCAGCTCAAATCAGACTGTAACAGCCAAAGTGTCTAAAAAGAATTAAAGTTAGGTATAAAACATCAGACAGAGGCATCATTAGAACTAGACAAAAGAGGACAGTGAATTAAGGTAGCCAAATAAATGGAAATTAAGCAAGCAGTGAAGGAGGCGGTTATATCCTGGCAAGGAAGTAGCAATTTCAAGCCAGACAGAAGAATTAATTATTTTTTAAGTTGAATATAAGTGCTCAAAGCCTTGAGACCAGCGTTTTTGTAAATGTCAGTTTCTATTCCAGCGCTCAGTGTAGCCCACTGGTGTCATCACTAAGAATTAATCCCTGCATTCCAGTCGAATCTGACTGATGAGTAACCTCAATGCACCAAGATGGTAACCACCACTCTCCTGATTTTGCTTGGTAGTAGTAGCATGATATTCCTACTGGGTACCTTTTAACTATAGAAGATTAAGAATAGGATGGTGGGGAAGGAGGAGGGAGGCGGGGGTCTAGGATGGGGAACACATGTATACCTGTGGCAGATTCATGTTGATGTATGGCAAAACCAATACAATATTGTAAAGTAATTAACCTCCAATTTAAATAAATAAATTTATATTTAAAAAATAATTAAAAAATTTTTAAAAAAGAATTAGGTACAGGAACAAAGTAAATTAAACCTACAATATTAATCTTTTTCATATTATGTTTAAAGACAACCTGTGAATACGTGGTCTTTAAAGCATTTGTGACAATTAAGAAAATTTACTACGTTAGATTAATAGATTAGCCTTGCTAGTTCAATTTAAAACATGCAGTTGGCTAATTAATTTTGATAAACTTTATGCTGGAAGGTGAAGTATAACTTTAATAGCCTTGCAAATAGTAATCTGAGATTCACCATAATTATATTATTGTGTGTGTGTGTGTGTGTGTGTGTGTGTGTGTGTGTGTGTGCTCAGTCATGTCTGACTCTTTGCAACCCCATGGACTGTAGCACACCAAGCTCCTCTGTCCATGGAATTTTCCAGGCAAGAATATTGGAGCAGGTTGCCATTTCCTACTTCAGGGGATCTTCCCAATCCAGATATTGAACCAATGTCTCTAGCTTCTCCTGTACTTGTAGGCAGATTCTTTACCACTATGCCACCATATTGTTAATTTTATTAAATAAATGTAATTATAGATTTACTTTGAAACTTAGAATGTTTTGTTTGTTAAACAACTGAAGTACTTCAAAGAGAAAATAAAACATTTTAAATGTCTAAATACAGTTTAAAATATTTAAAGAAATTGAAGTTGTAAAAATCTCTTTTTGAGCTACCTTTTACTTATAAATAGAATAAAATACGTGGATTTTTTTAAAGTTTAAGTTTTCTTTTACGTTGAAAAAATAGATTTTAAATTATATAATTTTAATATGTTGAATGTTAATTTTTTAGACCTCTGACTAGCTACACATGGTTTTTTCTATGCTCAAAAGTCACTCTCAAAGATGCAAAAATAAATAAATAAATAACCCCCCAAAAACTCATCAACAAAAATAAACCCAAAAGCAAAATGTCAACTCATCTGGCAATCTACATGGTAAGTTTCTCCCTAACACACTGTATATTCTTTAAGGTAGGAACTGTCTTCTTTAGCATTATATGTTCAGGGTCTGATGCTTCACTGGTGCCTAATAAACATCTGCTGCATACACGTGGGAAAGAAAGCCTCTGCTGCTTTCCTTTGCACCATCCCCTGTACCCGTCAGTCATCTACCCTTTCATCCTTAGCCATCTGTCTCCTCATTGGATTGTGAGGTGGATAAAACCTTTATTCATGTTACCCCCCTGTACCCAGCATGGAAGAGTATTTAGTAATCTTATCTGCTCAATGGATTCAATGGTTGAAACAACACAAAGTTCTAATTTCATCTTGTCTTAAGTTACTTGCCTCTCTTCTCCTTCAGTATAGCATTTTGTATTGTGTATATATTATGGATTCATGGTATTCTTCCCTATATTACACCGGATTGCTAGCTCTTTGAAGGCAAGTACTGTTGTATTTATCTCTGTATCCATGTCACTTAATACGATGCCTTATCAGAAAGTGATCAATAAATACTTACTGAAGGAATACACTGAAATTTATGCATTAAAGTCAAGTAGACATATCAGGACAGTAGTTGGAGATGCATGACTGAAGTCAGAGTATGGACATCTCATAATGCTGAAACCATGAGAGGGAAGAAATCTTCAAGGAGAAATGGTAGATGTAGAATAAAGGGCCAAGGACTGAATCTTGGAGCGTTGTTCTGTTAACTCATTTAACAAATATTTTTAAACTCATACCATGTGTCAAGCACTAATGAAGGCAGTGGAGAGAGTAATAGCTAAGGTCACTGGTAACTATGATGAAGCACAGCGTGATGATGTTAGCAGAGGTCCAAGAGGATGTGGCGGCACAGCATGGAGGCTGTGGGGGCTGGGGTGACACCATGCACACCCTACTCTTTCTGGCACGTGGTCAGGCTGCACTTTCTCAACCCCTCTGGAGTCAGGGATGATTATGGGGTTTGCCTTGGGACTGAAATGGGAGTAGACTATTTCACTTTCTGAAAGGAGCTTCAAGAGCCATGGCTTGGCTCATTCTCCTGCCTTGGCTATCACAGAATCACACGTGCGATGGAGCCACTATTACCTATTAGCCTGAGTCTCTGAGAAGCTGCAGCAGAGCTTCCTCTCCGAGTTATGGTGGACATGTAGTGTGAGCAAGAAATAAACTCTGTAGTGTTAAGCCCTTGAGATTTTGGGGCCTATTCATTATCACAGCATAATTTAGCCTATTGTGACTGATGTAAGAGCTTATGAAGTCGATGATGGTCTCCTAAATTCAGGAAGTGACATTTAAGCTGAGAACTGAAGGATGAACAATTCACTAGGAAAGAGGGAAGAAAGGGTTCTAAGCAGAGCACATCAATTGTAAGGAAGTGAAGTGAAGTCACTCAGTTGTGGCTGACTCTTTGTGACCCCATGGACTGCAGCCCACCAGGCTCCTCCGTCCATGGGATTTTCCAGGCAAGAGTACTGGAGTGGGTTGCCATTTCCTTCTCCAGGGGATCTTCCCGACCCAGGGATCGAACCCGGGTCTCCCGCATTGTAGGCAGATGCTTTTACCGTCTGAGCCACCAGGGAAGTCAGGCACAGAGAAAATCTAGGAACACCGCAGGAACCAACAAAGTCTGTAAGAATTGAAAGGAAGAGGGGTCAGCACTGGCGCCATGTGTATGGGCAGTGGCGGGTGAGGGATGAAACAGAGGAGAAATGGAAGAGACAGTGGAAAAGTCTAGAAGCTGTTCTGCTGTGGTTCTTTGCTCTTTTTTGAAGACTGGACTAACAGCAGCCAATGTGGCAAACTCAGGTGATTTCTAGAAGTCATTAAAAATAATGCTTGGCTCTTTTAAAACATTTGCTCAGAATTCTATTGATATGAAGGGCTTTGATGCAAGCATATCATCCTGTCTGACAGACTGTCATGTCGTGGGTTTGAGTCACCGGGGCCCAGGGGCCCAGGACATTGTGGACGTAGACTGCTGCAGTAGCCCTGCACTCTCTCTGAATCAGCCCCTCTTCCTCCTCAAAGCTTACAGAGCTTATCAACATCACTTAGGACATTGCTGGGGTCTGAACTACTGATAAATTTTCACCAATTTATCTCAGATACTGTGATTCACAAAGCATTTCAACTCATTCCACAGCTGACTGCATGGGCTACCTCTAACATTTCAGAAGAAAATACCTACAGCCTTTAATGTAGTTTGTTTTGGTTTTGTTTTTTTACAGACAGTTCTTAATGTACTAATTACTACCATGGGGAGAGGAGTGCTCGCAGCTAACTCTCTTAACAGCATACTAACCGTGACAAAGGCTGTGCAATTCCAGTTGTAACCTGACCAGTTTCAGTTGACTCTGCTTTAATTTAAATACACACACATCTTTCACTTCTCTCACACACATTCTTTCCCATAGGTAGTCACACGTGTACGATAAGGTCACCACTCTCCTCCTGAATCCATGTTTCTGCCTAGTTGCCTTAGCCTCTTCCATTTTTGGCTTCCTGGCCCCACGCTAAATAAGGAGATATCAGGATTCCATTGGCAAGTATATGCAATTAGCTGCCAGACTAAAATCTGAGATATTTACATACTGAGTGGGGAAGTTCTACCATAACTGCAGACAGATAAACCCCAAAAGGAGGAGAGATGCAGAAAAAGTAAAACTGTACACACTGCCCCAGCTCAGACACAACAACTCAAGCGCTGAACTTGCCATCAGTAATAGCACCTGGTGAATACACAGTGCCTCCTCCAGACCAAAAGCCAAAACAGCATTTAGCCAGGTGGGCTGAAGCTGGGGCTACTGCTGGTATCTTACAGACTCTTTAAAAAATTAACTTCAATTCTGATCCTTTCATGGAGTAAGATGAAAGTATGATGCTCAAGTTTTTCCTGCTAGAGAGGTTATCAGTAGGGGATCACAGAAGATATCATGCAAAGTAGGATACTTGAAAGAGGGGAGCTGCTAGAAAAACATAAAAACCAAGACTGCACACAGCAAACTGGAGGATACGGTTTTCCCAGCTCTCTCAGGGAGTTTCCTAGAGCATGCAGACTTATCAGAATATATGTATTCTGAGAGTCAGGTGAGAAGTCTGAAAGAGAAGGCTGAAGAAAAGAATGGGGAGAATGAAAGAAAGAAAAAAGTGTGGCGAAGAGTGACGACCGTCAACAGGGCAAAAACGAGAGGTCTACTCTAGAAGATGAAGGCTCTCTTGAAGTCACAAAATCCCACAGTCTACTGAGCTGTGGGCATAAGGGGACTGTCATCATGAACCTCTTTGGTGCCTCCTCTCTTGTGTGCAAAGGCAGGCTGTGGGCCATGAGAGACGACCTAAAACGTGGGGAGCCTGGGCCTGCGGCAGGAGCATGCTGGATGCACTGTGAAAGGAGGTACGGAGCTCCTTTGCCGAGGGCTTGGGAGCAGCTCTGGTCACGGACCTTGGTGGTGCCGAGAGCTCTCAAGGCACCGAGCCCACTCCTGGAATCTTCGCATGAGCTGGGAACCACCTGTGTATAGGGGAGGGGCAGCAGCTGCAGCCTCTGGAGTCCACATGAATGCAAACAGGAACACGCCAGCATTAGCTCCACGTTAGTCCCAGCCTTTTAGAATCACAAACCCCAGCAAAGTGAACTCCAAATAGAGTCTGTCCTCCATTTTCTAGAACCTCTTTAGGGCTCTGAGGTAAGTGAAGCCAAATTCTCTGGCTCTTTTGGGGCCGAAAGAGTTCACCTCAATTCAGAAGTGGTTGGCATTGAAGTACTGAGTTAGTAGGAATCTGTTGACAGTAGGAATTTGATGACTTAGAAAATCCCCAATGTAGTAAATCTGTCAGCAATTAGTTGAAAGCATACTCTAATCATATTTGGTAGCACATAAAAATGTAAGTGAGCAAATTCGAATCGGTGCTATCAGTAATAATCTCTCGTTTCTAAAAATAACTTGGGAGTAGACCAAGCAAACATTAGCTGTCTTCTAATGAAACTGACTCAGGAAGTGGACCTAAACTTTTGGCAAAGCACTCAAGCTTCCTGGAAATGACCCCAAATTCCCTTATTTGTTCTCCCTGCTTTTCAGGAAAAATTCTTACAGTTTCACAAAATATGAGAGACCGACTGGGATATCTTTAATAACATAAGAAGTCACAAGGTCTGAAAGTTAAGTTCTACTGAAGAGCTCCACAATCCTCTTTTGCGTGCCAGACAGAAACAATCGTCAGAAGTCAAAGTATATTAAACAAAAAGAATAAGGGTTTGCCGTCCCTCGACCCCCAGCAGTACAGGGACCTGTGGTCACTTACAGGGTGTCCACTTGTCAGTTACTGCAAGCACAATCTTCAACAAATCAGCTATATGATATATAGGGATGTTAACCAAAAACATCCAAATTCTGTTGCTTAGTAACTGCGGTCAAAAGATCCAGTTTCCAGTTCCGCTCTTTGTATGGACTAAACCATGAAAAGAGGAGGATTAGGCACCATGATTCTGTTCTGTGCAGACTACAATTTGCAGTGGGATTTACAGGAGGATATTCAAAGAAGATTATTTCTTTCTTGCAAAGCTAGTGGAAAGGAAAATGTCTTCCATTAATTTTCAGTCCTTTTAAAAACAAGACTATATGACCTTACTAACGGGTATAGTTTTAGAAATTGCAAATTTTTTACTCGACTTTGTTCAAATAATGTACTCACATCAGACTGTCCTATTTCATCTCTGTACTGACTGTATACTCAGAAAGCATACTAGTTAAAATCAAGATCTACTGCATTGTTATTTTTTTCATTTAATGCCATTAACAGAACTAGCAAATATTTTTTTTTAAAGTATAGATGCAAACATGGATAAAGAAATTAAAATTTTTAAACAGAATAATGTTGGGGAAACATAAAATACAGGAAAAGAGAAAGATCTGTAAATACTTCAACTATCTTAAGGAAACATATAGTATCTCCTTCCCAACAGAATGTGAGAATAATATCTCATACAGAGTTTGCTAGTATTGAGGAGTTTACCTACACAGAGAAAGGATTTATTAAGCAAATCAAGAAGTAGAATTGAATCGAGCATAAACTACTTTCATATATTTTAGCACCAGAATCTGTATGTGAATAAAAAGTAATAGCTTAATTGTAATTAAAGGTCTGAAAGTTAAGTATCTTAATCTTAGATACTCATTAAAGTGAGCCTAACGGCTCTCTCCACTAACAAAAACTCTTGGTTTATGTAACAAAACCAAGCAGTAAAATGATATATAAAGATATTATGGGCAACAGTCCAAGGAAACTGATATATGATGTGGTTACAAGTATAAATTGGCACAACTTTCTTAAGAAGTAGGTTTTATAAACATTAATATTTTTACATAAGTTTTAATAGCAATATTTATCATAAATTTACACCCATTAACATTTTTACCTTAGCAATCTCAGCTCTGAGAATTCACCCTAAGGAAATAACCAGAAATGTATGTGCAATAATAATAAGTAAGAATAACCACTATACTTTATTGAGCACATATTATACCCTAAGGCACTGTATGATACAGCACAAAAATCACCATCTCATTTAATTCTCATAACAATCCTATGAGGCACCTATTAATATTATCCTCATTTTGTAGATGAGAAAATAGAGGTTTACAGGTTAAGTGACTTAGAGCTGGTAAGTGCAGTGGACCTTGGATTCAAATTCAGGTCTATTAGAAACCTAAGTCCAAATTCTCAGCCAGTAAATTTTGATGCTACTCTCAGAAAAATGTAATAAGAAAATGGGGGCAGTCACTGGAAGTTCTAGAGAAGGCAATGGCACCCCACTCCAGTATTCTTGCCTGGAAAATCCCATGGACAGAGGAGCCTGGTTGGCTACAGAACATGGGGCTGCCAAGGAGTCGGACACGACTTAGTGCCTAAACAGCCTCAAATGAGAGTCCTACAGAATACTGTTCATAATTGTGAAAAAACTTGGAAACAACCTAAATGTTCAACAAAAAAGGAATATTTAAACGGACATTACACAGCTACTAATTTAACATAATATTCAGATAAATTTTAATGACAATGAAAAAATTTTATAGGAAGTGGACAAAAACCAGTATGTCCAATGTGATCACCAATACATAATACGTTGTGTGTATGTGTGTCTGAGAAGAAGATGGAAGAACAAATACAGACTTTATTTTCTCCTGTGTTCTTTTCTGCATTTTCTAAATTATTTTTGAAATTGGGAAAAGCTACAGTTCGGGTGTGGGAAGGATGTACCTAAAAGGAAAGAACCGTCTTCTCCAGAATGATTAAAAAAATTATAAATTATTTGTGCTTTGGGGAAAAAAGAAAGACACCGGCTTTCCATTTTCACACTAAAAAAAAAAAAAAAGGAAGGGAGGAGAACAATGGCAGGAGGTAGACTAGAATGCCTAAAGAATGGCATTTATATTTCATTTTCAAAAGCAAACTGGAAGACCGAGCACCTTTAGATGGGCCTGAGCCCTCAGGTTGTCAAGCTATCATTAGGCAACAATGTGAAAATTATTTGCAGGGAAAGATTCTGCAGTATTCCTAATAAATTTCTAAGACACCTCTGCTTCATTCTTTTCTCCATTCTGTTCTTTAGTCACAGAGAATAATATTTTTCTCCAAGGAAAACCCCAAAAGTCTCAATATGAATTTACTATACTGCTGAAACAGAAATATTTTTTGCAACTTTAAGAGTATGCAGCTGATCCAAACAGTGAATCATGAATCCAAACGATTTTAAGTAAGCTGGTATAGACACATTTTTAAACTCCTTAGCCTTCCACTCATCTGAAACCTTACCTTGAAAGGCTGCAACAATTTAAAGATTAAATCATAAGTTATTAAGTCATTAATTTAACCATTTAAGCCTCTAAAATCAGCACATATTACCTTCCCCCCTCAAGTCAATTTGCAAGAGATTGAAATAATAAAAATGATAATATCTCACACTTACAAAGCTGCTTTGATGTGCAGGAGCCTAAAATACTTTAAAAAAAACTTTATAGAAAAGACTAGGACCATCCACCCACATCTCAGAGTACATCTGAGGTAGAATCTGGCAGCTGGTGAAAAGCAATGGAGTAAATTACCATCTGCACAGAAGACTACTTTTAGTAGTGAAGTCGCTCAGTTGTGTCAGACTGTTTGTGACCCCGTGGACTGTAGTCTGCCAGGCTCCTCTGTCCATGGGGTTTTCCAGGCAACAGTCCTGGAGTGGGTTGTCATTTCCTTCTCCAGGGGATTTTCCCAACCCAGGGCTCGAACCCGGGTCTCCCGCATTGTAGACAGACGCTTTACCATAAGATGGAGTTAGGAAAATACAAACAGAATCAGCTGTTCAATTAAATGGGAGGTTCAGTGGCTATGGAGTCCAAGGGCTGTTTAAATTTTTCACCAAAAGAAATGGTTTAAGGGTTCCCTTTAGAGGGAAACATTATAAAAAATACAAAAAACAAAAAGAACAGCAACCCCATCTACATGAGGGAGGTTACTGGTCCTAGAGATTCTGTCCAGGTCTTCCCAGGAATGATAGGTACTACTGGTTTCATCTCAGACACCAGTAGTGTGTCTTATGATATTTAAGGTCTTTTTGTGTCAGGCAACAACATTTCCCTCACTTTCACACTCAGTTTTAACGACCCTGTACAGAATATTTATCTCGACAATTCAGTGTGCAGGGCTGGAATCCTGCTCCAAGCTCTGCCTCCTCCATCCATTTCAAGCAGTCGACACAAATGATTTTCTGCTGCCGGCCAAACATGAGACTAACTTTTCAAACTTACATTTTTGGGGAGTTTGCTTTTGAAAAAATGTATTTTCCTCTTCAATCTCTTCCCTAAAGAAACAGCTAATTCTATCCTACATCTGTATAAAGCGAGGGCCTAGGAACGAGGTAAAAGCACACCTGAGCTGTCTTTACTGGGTAGCAGTCCCATTCTCAAGATTCTCTTCCCTTACTCTGGCAGGCAGATTCTTTACCAGCTGAGCTACCAGGGAAGGCCCCTGGCTTTCTCACATCTCTTTAACTTTTAACTTATAGTCAGTTCTTATCTATAAAATAATCAAGCATGAAAAAAAAGAGTTTAAGTAAAAGAAATACTTCAACTAGGTATATAAATACTAACCTTTCTTCAGTCTGGGAGTATGCAAAATCAGAATATCAGTGAAAACCAAGTGAGGTGAAACAGCATTAAGAGTGTTCAGCACTGATTTTCATTGTTTTTGTTTTTAATGAGCAACCACCTACTATCCTAGATGCCTTACACAGTACTTGCTTGAATGCAAAAGCAATGAACCAGATGATCTGAGAGGTCTTTCAGCGCTAGGATCCTATTCTATGTTGTTGTAACTTTCACCGGTGGTTCAAAGCGGCCATGCTAAGAAGGTGACAAATGGTACTTGGAGAAATGCAGAGACGAGGACCACTCGCCCAAGGTCTGCCGAGCAGACGCTGATTATTATCTAAGACATCACCATCTTTCTGTAGGGGTTTTGAGAATATCTTTCCAATGATATAACTTTGTTCTTTCCCAAACAATATAGTCACCTCAACTGACCCCAGTCTGATTTTGTAGATTGACGAGAGAACTTAAAAAATCCTAAATGAATTTGCTCCACTCTACTCAAACACACTTAACTCAGACCTTTCAGTTGATACAAACTTAAGAAATGAAAAATAATCCTAATACATACTAAGTAAAGCATAATCTGGAAGATAAAGGTACTTTAATAAAAATACATTACAAAGTTAAATACTATATCTAAGAGTCACTGTTTCCCTCCCCCTAAATTCTGCTGATAATTTCACTTGAGAAGAACATAACTGTTATGGCTTATATATATACACGTGTGTGTGTCTACATATATACATGTGCAAAGATAAATATATATGTACATGTGTATGTATACACACACACACACCCGTACATCTGAAAGGTAGGAAGTCAAAATGAAAGTAAAAATCTCAATACCTTCTTCATGGCCTGACACTTGGCTGTCTCAGAAAAGCCAATCATCTTATCAGGAGAACAGATCTTGATGAAGGGGAAGTTGGATTCCTCTGCAATCCTAGCAGCTAAAGCTGTCTTCCCACTGTGAGGAGGGCCTGCATAACAACAGGAGCAAGTCAGGGGAAAAAAGCCAACCTAAGCAAAGGAGAACCAAACAAGTTTAAACTTTTATCCACAAAGTACTGAGGCCTCAACCAGCTGCTCATTAACATTTCCCGACACAATTTCACGGCAGACATGTTTTCTCTTATTAGCAACTAAACAAACTGATTAGCATTTCTCAAAAGTATGATGATATATATTCCTTCTTTCTTTGTCACATAACCTTAATTTTTCAAGCTTCTGGCTAAATATATAAAATGCAAGGGTTTTGCTTCTTTAAAAAAAAAAGAGAGAGAGAGAGAATGCATTCAAATGCATATCAGTACTTATTAGTTCTATCAAATCATTTGTCTAACCAAAAAAAAAAAAAAAAAAACCAAAAACCAATCTTCTTAGGAGATGATATTAGGGGCAGGGAAAATTGCCCCTGCTCAGTTGCTTCAGGTGTGTCCAACTCTGTGATCCTATGAACTGAAGCCTGCCAAGCTCCTCTGTCCATGGGATTCTCTAGGCAAGAATAATGGAGTGGGTTGTCATGCCCTTCTCCAAGGGCTCTTCCCCACCCAGGGATCAAACCCAGGTCTCCTGCGTCTTCTGCACTGCAGGCAGATTCTTTATTGCTGAGCCATCAGGCTAGAAAACTAAAGACTCAGGTCTTCCCCTGAAGGCAACCAAATCTATAAACTCACCTGTATTTAGACAACTCCTCCTTCCCTTCTGTGACTCCTCCTTCCCTTCTGTGTAATAAAAGATGTGCCCCTGTCCCACCTATAAACCGATCAATTAATTGTTCTTTCCTGTCTTCTCAGAAATCTGACATTATCAATTGTACCCTCTCCCCCTATGTTTCACCTCTCCCTCTTCCCTCTCGCCTTTCCAACAGCATTTAAGCATGCTCTAGGCTACTGACAGTTTAATAAAGACGACTCTTTGACTTCACTACTTTCAACACTACTCTGCCTTGTCCCTTCAAAATGGAACCTCCCTAAACAATCATCTACTCCAGCTGCCTTCACTCACCTTCCAAACATCCTCAAACCAACCTCCCTCATGGCTTCCATTCCCATTACATGGCACAGGCTCCCATCAGGGCCACCAATGACCTCGATCTCACCAAATCCAACCTTGTAATCGTTGGCCTCTTAGGAGTATTTGATACAATTGACAGCTCTCTTCTTTCTTTAAATACCTTTCTTGGCTTCTGTGACAGCATGTTCTCTTTTCCTTCTCTTAACTCTCTGGTTATTCTTGCTCAATCTCCATTGTCAACTCTTCCTGCTTTACTTAGTCCTTCAACATTGACACCCTCAGAGATCAGTCCCAGACCCCTCTTCCTTCTCAACCTTCCCTCTCTCTAAGTGACTTCATCCACTCCCATGGATTGAACAATAGTCTACACACTGACAACTCATGAATGTATACTGCTAGCTAGACTTGTCTTCTGAGCATAGACCTACATATCCAATGGGCTACTCAACATTTTCCATTCAATTATCCCATAGAATAGAACTGATTCAGTGACTCAGGGTGTTTAAGGAAGATATTTGTTGTTTAGTCGCTAAGTCATGTCCGACTCTTGCATCCCCATGGGCTGCAGCCTGCCAGGCTCCTCTGTCTATGGGATTTCCCAGGCAAAAATACTGGAGTTGGTTGCCATTTCCTTCTCCAGGGGATCTTTCCTTCTCCAGATTGAATCCATGTCTCCTGCACCGCAGATAGAACTGTTGAGCCACCAGAGAAGCTCAATCATCCTATAGGAACCTTGAACTTATGTGTCTAGAAATGAACTCGTGATCTTTGTTTCTGAAATGAACTTCTCTACTAGAGCTCCCACTCTTAGTAAACAACATCATTTACCAGCCCTGAATAACAGAAACCTGGGGATCATGTTTGACACCTCTCTCCATATTCAATCTAGCTACTATTTCTAAGCTTCAACTTCCTCACCTACAAAATACAGATACAGCAGCATCTACCCTTGAAGGACTGAAGTGGGTTTAAATGAGAAGGTTTGTGTACAGTGCTAGTAGAGTGACTGGCAAACAGTTAAAGAGTTCAAAGAATGTTAGCTTCATTATGCTTCATACTTAATCAATAATTATTATAAAGTCTCTTTTATTCTACCTCCTAAATATTCCTCAAAATAGTCTACATGACTCCATTTCTTCTACTACTATGTAGCTTCAAACCATAATCAGCTCTCATTAAGACTACTGCAACTGCTTCTTACCACTGGTCTTTCCCGCATATTAATATTTTCACCACTCCAATCCACTCTCTATCACAAAGTGGCCATGATGTTTTGAAAATACAAATCTGATCATGTCACTTCAGTGCTAAAAACCCTACAAATGGCTCCCATTGCCCCTCAGGTAAGAGTCTAAATCATTAACACAGTCTACTAGGCTTTGCACGACTGGCTCCTGTCTACTTGTTCAGTCTCATGTTTTAGCCAGTCTCCCTTTCTGTCTCAGTCTCCTTCCAACCCTGGGCCTTTTCATACACTGGTACCTCTGCTTGGAACACTGTCCCCAGTTACTCTGCCCAGCCAGCCTCTCCTCATCCTCTAGGTCTTGGCTTAATGTGTTTCTCCGGGAGCCCTCACCCTCAGACCTTTGGAAAGAACTAGATCTGGTGTCATGTGGACTCACTGAACTTCTCTGTTGTTCTACTCATAACTATAAAAAATAACTGGAGAATAGAATGCCCTTCCTTTTTTGTCTACTTGGTAAAATCCTCACTGATCCTTCAAAGTCTACACTGAACGGTTTCTTTGGCCACTTCCGGGCAAGATGACTTGCATTCATACACCCTTACACACAAACATGGTACTCAGGCCTTTTTCATGACCAAATTGATCCCTGTGAATGTCTCTGTGTCTCCCACAACCGATTCAATGCCTAAAACATAGTAAGTACTCAGTGAACATTTATTTAACTGTTTTGAGTACTATGTTGAATCCTAAGAGTCTACTAAGTAACATGGAAACTTAGATACAGTCCTATAAGAAAATGAGTTGCTATCAATCATCAGTAATATTCTACTCCAAGAAATTTAAATTTGTGCACAATACTGGAACACAGGACGGATTGCGATTTTCAGATCATGAACAAGTTTAGAACCGAAAATTCAGTTTTATGGAATGTGCTAAATGGTTTTGTGTAAGTGCTTTTAAAAAAAACAACAAAAAACTTTTGATGCCATCTCATCACTTTTTCTCACCTTCCAAGAGGACGCTGACCAATGGTGTGCGGTCACTGTTTTTAGTCTGTTGAACCAGAAGTTCCCCATCTTCTAGAACTCGAGTAACTGGATCACCCCATTTGATGATACCATTCATAATGTAACTTGCATAATCCTCTTGGTTTGTGCCAAATGCCTATGAAGGAAAAGGACAGTTTAATGCATTTTCAGCATTAGTATTAAGACTTAAATATTTAAAGGTATAAAGGATGAGTAATAATTCCTACATGCTAGTGCTATAACAATATCCCATATTAATATAAAAACCCTGAAAAGCAAAAAAAACCACCCAAAACTGTTTTATAATTTCTCACTTAACTTTTTACCCAATTAGGGGAAAAAAATTGCTTTTACATGAGTTAATGGAATAAAAAATAGATTCTCGGCTCAGATTCTATGAGAACCCAAGCCCTCTCAATCTCTGAGACAGGGTATGTTCCAACGTGCTTGTTTTTGTAGGGAGGACATGAGCTGTTTCTGTTAAGAACAAAGGGAAAAAGGGAGAATATGGATTTAGAAAATGAAAATGGTTGACTCAGCACACAGAGATACTACCCTAACACTGACTGTAGGTGTCAGGAATTAAAATGGAAATATGAAATTGTATTGGGGCTCTGTGATGACCTAGATGGGTGGGATGGAGGGGGTGGGTGTGAGGGAAGTCCAAGAGGGAGGGGATTTAAGTACATATATAGCTGACTCTTGTCTAACTTGATGAAACTATGACCCATGCTGTGTAGGGCCACCCAAGACAGATGGGTCATGGTGGAGAGTTCTGACAAAATGTGGTCCACTGGAGATGGGAATGGCAAACCATTTCAGTGTTCTTTCCTTGAGAATCCCATGAACAGTATGAAAAGGCAAAAAGATGGGACACTGAAAGATGAATTCTTCAAGTTGGTAGGTGCCCAATATGCTACTGGAGATCAGTGGAGACATAACTCCAGAAAGACTGAAGAGACGGAGCCAAAGCAAAAACAACACCCAGTTGTGGATATGACTGGTGATGGAAGCAAAATCTGATGCTATAAAGAGCAGTACTGCAGAGGAACCTGGAATGTTAGGTCCATGAGTCAAGGCAAATTGGAAGTGGTCAAACAGGAGATAGTAAGAGTGAATGTCAGCATTTTAGGAATCAGTGAACTAAAATGGACTGGAATGGGTGAATTTAATTCAGATGACCATTATATCTACTACTGTGGGCAAGAATCCCTTAGAAGAAATGGCATAGCCATCACAGTCCACAAGAGTCCAAAATGCAGTACCTGGGAGCAATCTCAAAAAAGACAGAATGATCTCTGTTCATTTCCAAGGTAAACCATTCAGTATCACAGTAATCCAAGTCTATGCCCCAACCAGTAATGCTGAAGAAGCTGAAGCTGAACAGTTCTATGAAGACCTACAAGACCTTCTAGAACTAACACC
The DNA here is from genome assembly GCF_014754425.2 of Oryx dammah. Lineage (NCBI taxonomy): Eukaryota > Metazoa > Chordata > Mammalia > Artiodactyla > Bovidae > Oryx > Oryx dammah. The sequence goes on along the minus strand of NW_024070192.1, from coordinate 17,024,550 downwards.
CCAAAAAGATGTCCTTTTCATTACAGGGGACTAGAATGCAAAAGTAGGAAGTCAAGAAATACATGGAGTAACAGGCAAATTTGGCCTTGGAGTACAGAACAAAGCAGGGCAAAGACTAATAGAGTTTTGCCAACAGAACGCACTGGTCACAGCAAACACCTTTTTCCAACAACACAAGAGTCTATACATGGACATCACCAGATCGTCAATAGAGAAATCAGATTGATTATATTCTTTGCAGCCAAAGATGGAGAAGCTTGACACAGTCAGCAAAAACAAGACTGGGAGCTGACTGTGGCTCAGATCATGAACTCCTTATTGCCAAATTCAGACTGAAATTGAAGAAAGTGGGGAAAACCACTGGACCATTCAGGTATGACCTAAATCAAATCCCTTACGATTATACAGTGGAAGTGACAAATAGATTCAAGGGATTAGATCTGACAGACAGAGTACCTGAAGAACTATATGGATGGAGGTTCGTGACATTGTACAGGAGGCAGGGATCAAGACCATCCCCAAGAAAAAGAAATGCAAAAGGCAAAATGGTTGTCTGAGGAGGTCTTACAAACAGTTGTGAAAAGAAGGGAAGCGAAAGGCAAAGGAGAAAAGGAAAGATATACCCATTTTGAAGAGTTCCAAAGAATAGCAAGGAGAGATAAGAAAGCCTTCCTCAGTGATCAAATGCAAAGAAATAGAGGAAAACAACAGAATGGGAAAGACTAGAGATCTCTTCAAGAAAATTAGAGATACCAAGGGAACATCTCATGCAAAGATGGGCTTGATAAAGGACAGAAATGGTATGGATCTAACAGAAGCAGAAGATACTAAGAACAGGTGGCAAGAATACACAGAAGAACTGTACAAAAAAGAGCTTCATGACTCAGATAATCACAATGGTGTGATCACTCACCTAGAGCCAGACATCCTGGAATGTGAAGTCAAGTGGGCCTTAGGAAGCATCACTATGAACAAAGCTAGTGGAGGTGATGGAATTCCAGTTGAGCTATTTCAAATCCTAAAAGATGATGCTGTGAAAGTGCTGCACTCAATATGCCAGCAAATTTGGAAAACTCAGCAGTGGCCACAGGACTGGAAGAGGTCAGTTTTCATTCCAATCCCAAAGAAAGGCAATGCCAAAGAATGCTCAAACTACCGCACAAATTGCACTCATCTCACATGCTAGTAAAGTAATGCTCAAAATTCTCCAAGCCAGGCTTCAACAGTATGTGAACCATGAACTTCCAAATGTTCAAGCTGGATTTAGAAAACACAGAGAAACCAGAGATCAAATTGCCAACATCCGCTGGATCACTGATAAAGCAAGAGAGTTCCAGAAAAACATCTATGTCTGCTTTATTGACTGCCAAAGCCTTTGACTGTGTGGATCACAATAAACTGTGGAAAATTCTGAAAGAGATGGGAATACCAGACCACCTGACCTGCCTCTTGAGACGTCTGTATGCAGGTCAGGAAGCAACAGTTAGAACTGGACATGGAACAACAGACTGGTTCCAAATAGGAAAAGGAGTACATCAAGGCTGTACATTGTCACCCTGCTTATTTAACTTCTATGCAGAGTACATCATGAGAAACGCTGGGCTGGAAGAAGCACAAGCTGGAATCAAGCTTGCCAGGAGGAAAAAAAAAAAAAGATTGCCAGGAGAAGTATCAATAACCTCAGATATGTGGATGACACCACACTTAAGGCAGAGAGCAAAGAACTACAGAGCCTCTTGATGAAAGTGAAAGAGGAGAGTGAAAAAGTTGGCTTAAAGCTCAACATTCAGCCAACAAAGATCATGGCATCTGGTCCTATCACTTCATGAGAAATAGATGAGGAAACAGTGGAAAGAGTGACAGATTTTATTTTGGGGGGCTCCAAAATCAATGCAGATGGTGACTGCAGCCATGAAATTAAAAGACGCTTGCTCCTTGGAAGAAAAGTTATGACCAACCTAGAAAGCATATTCAAAAGCAGAGACATTACTTTGCCAACAAAGGTCCATCTAGTCAAGGCTATGGTTTTTCCTGTGGTCATGTATGGATGTGAGAGTTGGACCGTGAAGAAAGCTGAGCGCCAGAGAATTGATGCTTTTGAACTGTGGTGTTGGAGAAGACTCTTGAGAGTCCCTTGGACTGCAAGGAGATCCAACCAGTCCATTCTGAGGGAGATCAGTCCTGGGTGTTCATTGGAAGGACTATGTTGAAGCTGAAACTCCAGTACTTTGGCCACCTCGTGCGAAGAGTTGACTCACTGGAAAAGACTCTGATGCTGGGAGGGATTGGGGGCAGGAGGAGAAGGGGATGACAGAGGATCAGATGGATGGATGGCATCACGGACACGATGGACGTGAGTTTGAGTGAACTTCGGGAGCTGGTGATGGACAGGGAGGCCTGGCATGCTGTGATTCATGGGGTCGCAGAGTCGGACACGACTGAGTGACTGAACTGAACTGAACCCCAGATATATACTTCCAAGCCTCATAGCAGTGTTAAGATACCTGAAGCAGAAAACAGTGACCCTCTTAAACTATTACATAACATATATAGTCATCCTTACTTATCCTCCCAGACTCCTGGAATAAATAAAAGTAAGTTACTGCTTACTTAACTAACTTGTCATAATTGCCTCTTCCTTATAGCGAAATTACTTGCTTTAAAAAATTTTAAGATAGTTTGGTTATGCAGGGCTCTAATATTTTTGGTAACTATTATGAACAACAACAGCAAAATATTAAACCATTTCCACTGCTGAAAGTATTTTATATTTAAAAGTCACAACAGTCATAAAAAAAAAAGCAGACAGGGCTAAAACAAGTTAATTTCTGTCTTTAAAGGAGATAAGTGCAACAAATAATTATTGTCAAGAATGTATGAAGAATTTATACAAATCAAAAACAGACAACAGAAAAATAGGCAAAAGACATGAACGGCATATCAGAAGATTCTCATATGTCTGACAAACATATGAAGAAATAATTAATTCATAGGTAATCAGTGAAATGCAAATTAAGACAAAAATGAGATCCCACTTTTATATCTAGAAATAGTGAAAGTGGAAGTGAAGTCGCTCAGTTGTGTCCAACTCTGCGACCCCATGGAATGTAGCTCCTCCATCCACGGGACTTTCCAGGCAAGAGCACTGCAGTGGGCTGCCATTTCCCTCTCCGATTTTTATATCTAACGGAATGGCAAAAATTCAGTCTGACAATACCAACTGCTGTACAGGATGCAGAGAACAGGATCTCTTTTACATTACTGGGGGCTTCCCATGTGGCTCAGCTGGTAAAGAACTGGCATGCAATGCAGGAGACCTGAGTTCGATCCTTGGGTTGGGAAGATCCCCTGGAGAAGGGAATGGCTACCCACTTCAGTATTCTTGCCTGGAGAATTCCATGGACTGTATAGTTCATGGGGTCGCAAAGAGTCAGACACGACTGAGCAATTTTCACTTTTCTTTACATTATTGGAGGAAGTGTTTATTGGTTTGACCACTGGGAAAACATTTTGAAATTCCTAGTTCAAGGTTGGACATTCATATTCCCCAAAACCCAACAATTTTATTCCTAAATATATATCTAGGAGAAACTCACTCAAGGATGCCTTAGCAGCACCTGTTTGAAATAACAAAAAACTGGTAATATTCCAACTGTCCATTGACAGGAAAATAGACAAATTATGGCAGTCACACAGTGGAATGTTATTCAGCAATGAAAATAAATGAAATATAGCACAGAGAATCATACAGATGACTCCTGATAATAAAATGTAACAAAACAGAAAGTCTCAGAAGATTAACATATACTACATTTTATTTTATACAGTGTAGACTAATGACTGTATGTCATCAATTAAAGATTAAAATGAATCTAATTCCGTGCACCCAAGGTCCATTTAAGAAAGAAAAAAGCATACACACTTTTTTAAGAGGCCTTTCTACAATTTATTTTTGTACTAATATAGTTACTCAAATATGAGTGGTTGTTTTACAGGAAACAGGTTAATGTACCTTATAATATACGCTCCAACTATAACTCCAACTATGACTGTTGAGTTTTAAGTATATTTTAAGAAAATTGACCTTTTTTAAAAAGAGCACTGAGCATAATTAAAAGTTTCAGAAACGAGAGTAGTGAGAGGAACTAGAGATGTTGAGCAAGAGAAAGGAATGCCCTAGAAGAAGTTGGGGAAAGTTATAAAAGAGATGAGGGTTAATTTTAAATGTCAGTAACTATATATGAAGGATGGATGAATCAGGATGAATTTAAGTTTCTATAGCTTCAGACATATAAAGAACTAATGAAAAGCTAGTTCAAAGCAATTTAAGAACTAACTGTTAGAAAGTCTCAAAATTGAATGGCCTGACTTACAGGATGGTGAGCTCCCTATCATGAGAAATATTTCAGTAAGTCTTGGCTTCCCTGGTGGCTCAGATGGTAAAGAATCCGCCTGCAATGTGGGAGACCTGGGTTCGATCTCTGGGTTGGGAAGGTCCCCTGGAGGAGGGCATGGCAACCCACTCCAGTATTCTTGCCTGGAGAATCCCCATGGACAGAGGAGCCTGGTGGGCTACAGTCCATGGGTCCAAGGGGTTGCAAAGAGTCAGACACGACTGAGTGAGAGAGCCCAGCACAGAGTTACTGAACAGATGTTTCTTATACTGGACAGTTACACTATTGAGATTTTATGTTTTTTAAAAAACTACACATGATATAATCTTCCAAAATACGGGGTAAAACAGCACTTATTTTTCTCCTGATTTGTTATTTTTTGACTTACGCATCACTTGATATTTGTACTCACTGGTTTGATATCATTTTCCAAAGAAGCAAGGAAGTCCCCTCTTGTCACCTGCAGGCTCTCTGCTTTCTCCATGTCCACTTCCACTTTAGTACTGGCCTAATGAGAAATGAAAACAAAGTGTAAAGGACTTCCAAGATTAAAGAATATTTTCAGCCTAAGAATATATCACCTGAGGATTTAAAAGGCCTATTTCCACAGAATAAAAAACATAAAAAACAAATTCACAAACATATATGTCCTTCGCCTGAACGATTTCACTTCTAGGTGTTTATCCCATGAATATACTCACAAATGTGCACAAAGTTGTATGCACCAGGAGATCTACTATAGCAATCTCTAAGAGCAGAAGACAGGAAGTACAGTAAAAGTCCATGGAGAGGGTACCAGTTAAGTGAATTATGACACATCTATACTGAAGAGCATTAGATAGCCATTTCCCCCCCCAAAATGAGGCACGAGGAGAAGAAAATATAAAGAGGGGGTC
>NW_024070192.1:16943567-17019250 GCF_014754425.2 Oryx dammah | reverse complement strand
CCCCCCCAAAATGAGGCACGAGGAGAAGAAAATATAAAGAGGGGGTCTCTAAGAAGGTGGTTCTCATCCTTGGCTGCCTATCAGAATGATACACACACACGCACGCATGCACACACGCGCGCACACACATACACACACACGTGCCCAGTTCAAACCTGTAGGATTTTGACTTAACAGGTCCAGAAGAGGGTACAGGAATTCATATTTTTATAAAGTACACAGGTGGTTCTGATGCTCAACCAGGTTTGTGAACCATTATCCTAGGAGACCAAGGACCTACGACTGGTTTTTACTCATACTTTGTGCTCATGACTCTGTGTGCCAGTTCCAAATACTCTGCTCACTGCACCTGGAGCTCCTACATAGAACAGACGTCTGGAGAAGCGTCAAGGCCTTTATCAGCACTTGGAGCTGCCTGCACCTGATGAGTGAATGAGATACCAACACAACTTTTTAATGTGACTGGGCTCACTCCAAATAGCACAAGGCAAGTGAGTCTAATTTTTAAAATGGTACTATGGGTTTTTTTTTTTTTTTAAACCTATCTTCAAAAAAATCTGACTATAAAACCAAACTATGTTAAGCAATATCAACCTTCTAAAGATTATTATAAAATATGAGTCATGTCCCTTAGAAACTGACTGCTGAGACAAATAAAACGACAGACATTTTATAAAATCTCAGCCTTATGGGATAAAAAGAACTGTCAGAAAACTGGAACAAGACGGCAAACAAAATACACTTATTTATCTCCCTTCCTGCCCCAAATCCCATGAAATCACAGAAAGTGAGAGAAAAAGGTTCAAAAGCAGGGAACATGAATCTGTAAGTTTTAACTTCCTAATCTAAGACAAGTCTCAGAGGAAGGAGTGGAGAGAAAGAATAGAGAGAAAAAAAAAACAAACAGTAAAAGAAGAAAAAAATGTCCCTAGCTGAAGAAAGGTGTATCTTTGCAGTTTAAAGGTTTCAATGAGTAATCAGGGTAAACAGGAAGAAACTTATACCTGTCTAGACACACTACTGTAAGCTATCAGAGCATCAAAGGTGAAGAGAAATTTCTAGAACCTTTCTGAGAGACAAAAACAGTTCACTTGTAAAAGGAACGGAAATAAACACTAGAAACTAGGAGACAATGTAACCACGTCTTCAAAAATCTACCTGGTTATCATTACCCCAGAAAATGATTCTCGTGTGTACATAGGAAGGCATGGGCAAGTGTTTTCATAACAGTGTTATAAAATACTATTATGATTTCCTCTTAGAGTGAACCTACATTAAAATGAGAGAAACATAGCAATATGCAAGGAAAATCTTGTCTATTTTTTGGCATTTGCTGAAAAATAAGAGATTCTAGGACTGCAACAAGTGTGAAACTCATATTTTTACTATTAAGAAAGGACTCACTCAGTGAACTAAGGTGAATTACGATGGTTGAGGGAGAGTTATTTTAGAACAGGTTGTTTTCAGGTCTCCATGAATTTTATAAGTTACCTAATTGTAAGTAAGCAATATTACAGTTATAAACTTTTTCTACCTATTCATTAAAATAAGTTTCTTAAGGACTTCTCTTGGTTAACTTTTACTGTTTTTTCAAAAATTTAAAAAATTTAAAAAATCTACAATTCTGAATTTTTATTCATTCAGAAAAACTTTTCTCACTTGTCTGAATTAGATCAATTTTTTCTGCATTTTATTTATAACAGCTAATCAATATAGAAGAGGCACCATCTTTCAGCTTATACCTGCAGAAACTAATAAACTTGTATTTCAACACTAGCAAATATCCAGTGGTCACCCTTAAATTTAATAACCTTTTAAATCTGACCTTTCAAAGTTCTTATCATTCCTCTTAAATTAAGGGTAGAATGACCTTAATCAATCAAAACTCTACAGAAAATAAAAAATAATTTTATTGAAATTCTGTAAACATAAATCAGTTTTGATTCCTTTATTAAGTGCACGTGTGTCCTGAATTTATTTCCTTATAACAGATTAGCACAGAAGAAATTTGGGTTATGAATATTCTCTACCTGAAGCAGAAATTCCTTTCAGCTAAAAACAACCAAATGTCACATGAATTTTAGGTGACCACAAACATGGATCTAAGTATAAATGACATGAACATCAGGGGTTTGTGACTGGATTTTCCACTTAAGAAAACCTGAAAAAAACCAGTTAACAGGGAAGACTTGTTTAGTTTATTCCATCTGACTTTGTCAAGTCTAATTCTTTTGAAAAAGAAGCAATATAACACTAGTAATGGCTTTATTTATTTATTCATTTGGCCACGCCATGCAGTTAACAGGATCTCAGTTCCCCAACTAGGGACTGAACCCAGGCCCTGGCAGTGAAGGCACTGAGTCCTAATCAACTGGATCGCCAGGAAATTCTCAATGGCTTTTTATAATACAAAGGAAGAACGTCATAGTAAACAGATGAATGTTGTGCGTAAGTTCTACACCAACTGTAAGTCATTAAGTTTCAAGTTAAATACTTATTCATCAATTACTACCAATAAAGCTCTGAATATATACAGCAATGAGAATACTAAAACCGTGTGCTTTTTGTTCAACTGAGCAAGAGTCCTGCTGGGAAAACAATGTTTAAAGACCTGGGCAGTGCAGTTTTTTTTTTTAATACAGAAAAGAGACCAAATAGTACTCCTTCTTTTCTGAGGTTAGTGTCTTATACATCTCTCCCTTTCCTGAAGTACCTATGAAGTCCTTTGCATTGGATATTCCACAGATACTCAAAATAATCAAAAGATGTTTGGTACAAAAAGTGTTGGTCACAAGGCTATATGTGTCACCTAAGTTTAAAGATAATTTAACCACATGGAAAAAGTGAGGGAAATAATGTCCACTATTTGTACTACTTCTTACTTGCAAATCTAAAGGATAATATATTCTGTACAGTGGTGGTTAAACAGGTGGATCTAGCTTTAAATTAGAAATATTATAAATACAAATAGTTAACAAAAATTTTTAAAAACTCAGATATGGAAAAGGATATATATTCTCAAATATATACATATTCTCAAATTAGCCATAATAACAAAAATGGAAATAACAACAAACATTTATATAGTCTGTAAGGCACTTTCACAAATAGTATTTGATTTTATTTTCACAAAAACTTGATGAAATAGGTAGTTATTTCCTCTTGACAAATCAGAAACAATAAAGTAGAAAGAACTGTAACACATAACCACACCTTCTGACTACAAAACCTGTCACCATCCCACCATTCCTCATTGCCTTGTGTGTAAATAAATCCAATACACGCTGGAAGAAAGCACGTTTCTTAAGAATGGCTTTAGAGACATTTGGGGATAAGGTTATCGTGATAAAAATGACAAATGACTAAATAAGATAAAAATCCAGTAGCTAATGCAGATGAAAAATCTGATAACTAATAAACTCATAATTGTGGATTATAGCATCAAGAAGCACTGATGGTGGACTGAGGTGAAAGGTCAGTATAGCGGGGAGCAGTTTCCTCAACATTCATATAATTTCTCTTGAAGTCACTGTCACTTCAGCACTTCTCCTAAGATTTCTTCCAGCAAGGAGGAAGGATGGATGGATGAAATGAGCAGACCCACCTATCAAGGCTCCAGCACTTATTTCCCACACTATTCCAGTCCTTTGGCACTCTTGGGGTCTTTTGTTTTTTAAAGCAGTAGTATACTATCCTCCTTGCCACAGGGTCTCCAGGATTTTAAAGACGTTTAACATCTTGTCTAAAGTGGCCTCTTCCATTATGGCAGTCGTCCCCAACCTTTCTGGCACCTCTACCTTTTGTAGAGGACAATTTTTCCACCAATGGGGGAGGGTTCAGGTGGTCATGTGAGCGACAGGGAATGACAGATGGAACTTTGCTCCCTTGACCACCTCCTGCTCTGTGGCCCAGTTCCTAATGGATCATGAGCTGGTACCAGTCCCTGGCCCAGGGCATGGCATTCTTGAGTGAGAATAAAGTCAATTATGTTATGCAAGGGAATTAATTATGATTTATGGATAGAGTTTGATTCAGAATACATATTTACTAGTTAAAAAAATATTTACTAAGCAGCTACCATATTCTCAGTATCAAGACCTAGATACTGTGAGAGATTCAGAAATGAATAAGATAAGGACTTCAAGTCTAGAACAAGGGTTGCCAAACTTTTTCCATGAAGGGCTAGACAGTAAATATTTTAGGCTTTGTGGGCCATGCAGTTTCTGTTGCAGATACTTAATTCTGCCATTGCAGCATGAAAGCAGCTATAGAAAACACATAAATGAACAGGTGGGTCTGTGTTCCCAAAAACTTTCTTTTTTTTTTTTTTTTCATTTTAAATCATGTTTTATTATGGACATATTCCCAGGAGTGGAATTGGTGGATAGTATGGTAGCCCTTTGTTAAAAACTGATAGTTGGCCGGATATAGCCCGTGGACCATAGTTTACCTAACCTTGGTTTAAAACCATTGCTAGGGTATATCCAAACAAAACATACTCAACCTGTTAGGCTTTTATTATTTCCTGCGTGAATTGTTACACAAGTTCCCCTCTCTTGTCTCATGTCGCCAACTTTACTCCCCTAAATACTCCACTCAACCCAGCTGCCAGAGTGAGCTTATGTTTTAACACTATGCCACTGCTATTCTTCAAACTCTTCAGTGACTTAGCACTACTCACAGAAAAGGCGTCCATACTTCTGAGCACAATATAAAAGGCTCTTTGTGCTCCATCCCCTGCGTTAGCCTCCTGACTTATCCCCCACCACGTCTCTACCTCCCCTTCCCTACCTTTTATGCTGGAGCAATACTGAATTATCCTTAACACACCATGCTGTTGTGTCTCTGATCCTCTGCGTATGTTGTTCTTTCTGCCTAAAATGCCTGGCCCCACGAGGAAACACGTTCACCCAGAAATTCCTCTGTGAAAGCTCCTCTCACTTGATAAGCTGACCACACCTGACACCTTTTCACTTTCTTACCTTGCATGTACTTTCTATTACTGTATGTGGAGGATTAGACTGTGAGCTGCTCAAGGGGAGGAAATGGGAGCAACAACCCTTAGCACAGTGTCTGGCATAGAGTAGGCTAAATAAATCCACTGACTGAAGGTCAACAGAAGGTATCATAAATGATACATTACTATTAAAAAAAAAAAGCCCCATGGCTGTGTCATGGGGCTTACTGGATCTCAGCTCTCCAACCAGGGACTGAACCTGGGCCATGGCAATAAAAGCACCAAGTCCTAATCACTGGACCACCAGGGAATTCCTGATACATTACTAGTTCAAGAAGGAAGAGAACACATCGTTCTTGAGAGGGAGAATCAGAACATTTTTTGAAGAGAGTGGTGGTACATGAGTCAGGTATCAAAAAGATAAGTAGGGACTTCCCTGGCAGTCCAGTGGTTAAGACTCTGTGCTTCCAATGCAGGGGGTGTGGGTTTGATTTCTGGTCAGGGAACTAAGATTCCCTACGCTTTGTGGCACAGCCAAAAAAGAAAGAAAGAAAAGATAAGCAACATAGAGGGTAAAGATTCTCAGTAAAGTGTAAAAAAAAAAAAAAAAAAAGCAACATCAGAGAATAGTAAAATACGTTAATATCTGATGACTGGTAAATATTTCAGCTTGGCTGAAGTGCATGAAGAATAACTGGGAACACACCAAGAAGGGCCAATTTAAGGTCATGTCTAAAAGGACCTTAAAGACCAGGCTAAGACATCGGTTCTTTGTTCTGTAGATCATGGTTAGTCGCTGAAAGGTTCTGAAGAGTAGAATGCTATGAAACAGGAAGCTTAATCAAATAGAAGATCAGTGGTGCAATGAGATCTGAAAGATACTGTCAAGGTAGAATAGACAAAATCTGGCAAATAACTTGAGGTAGGACACAGTAGAGTGGTAGAAATCAAAGATAATCTTGGAATTCTGAGCCTAGGAAATTGGGATAAATAGGGAAGCAGGAGCAGGAAGAAAAGTAGTAAAAAAAAAAAAAAAGTGAATTTGGTTTTGGAATATTAAATCCGAGACCTGATAAAACATCCAGGTATAAAACTGAAAGTGGGAGAAATATACTTTTAAAAGATGAGACATAAATCTGGGAGTCATCAAACTACAGGTGATAAGTAAAACCTGAGAAGGGCTGACAAAGGATCAAATGCACTTTATCAAGCTTTATTTACCAAAGTAAAAGTATCCTTTGTATGTATTTCTCCTAAAGCATCAATAACATTATTGTATTAATTTGCAAACACATCCATTTCCCTGTCTATTCTTTGTGGGAAGAGGTTGTGCTTCATTACCTTTGTGTCTCCAGCTTAATACTTTGAAAACAGCAAGCAGGTATTTAATATGTTGACTTAATGAAGCAGCCCCCATAATTCCAGCCTGTAGGACATCCAACTTCCTATGACATGTTACAAGTCAACACCGCATACGTTTTTAAACAATTCTTCAAAATCACCATCTTCACATATGAGCATCAAATGGGGGCAACCTAAGTTAAATGGGTCAGTAGTTTCCACGGGGCAGGTGCTACCATTATCTTTTTTTCCAACTACTCTGAAGACGTAGCAGTTGACAATTAATTAATCCCTTTCATCATGTCTGTTCTCCATCGAAAGTCAGTCAGTATTAGTCTAGCCCTTGGAAGGCTTGAAAGAAAACAGGAAGAATACTAGCGCAGGACGTACAGGGCTGTAGACTCCTATCTGGCAGTGGATATTACTGACCTTTATGTGTCTGTTCATAGCAGTGGACTGCGCTGCTCGCACCAGGCCCTCCAGCTCAGCGCCGCTGAAGTTCTTGGTCTCTGCGGCCAGCTCTTTAATGTCTACGTCGGCAGAGAGTAACTGATGCCCTCTCATCCTTGCTGTGTGGATGTGAAGGATCTGTAATCGGCCCTTCTCGTCTGGTAAGCCTGATAACATTGGAAATAAAATAGATAATTATAATCCTAATGCTTTTCTTATAGCCACTCAAGTATATCAATATCTGCTTTTCATGATATACAACTTCTCTAACAAATATTAAGGTATATGACTTTGCTCCTGCTAATGAACTCTAATTACAGCCCCCTACCCCAATCGGTGACAGAGCTATTTACCTATCTCCATTTTAACTTCCAGTCTTCCAGGTCGAAGGAGAGCCTCATCGATCAGATCTGGTCTGTTGGTCATTCCTGAGCAAAGGTGTTAAAACAATACACAAATGATCAGAATTCAAAAATAAGATAAAATACCCTTTTAGCATATGCAAGAATAGTTGCAAGAATTTCCCTGACAAGCTAAGAGGGCAATTTTATAAAAGTCAAATAGAAAAGCAATGATTTTCAAAAATATCATTTGTTCTTAACCTAAGAAAAATATCTGGGGACTTTGCCTTAGTATTTCACTACTGTATACGCCAGTGGAATATAAATGTAATGAAAGCATCAAATATTTAAAAAGAAAACTTTAGGTTCAAATGGGGTAGGTAAGCTGTCAAAGGAGAGAGGGGCAATGTGAACACCTATCTGACTTCAAGACCCCTTCCCTTTTTTGTAGGTGAAAGGTTTTCAACCTTCATGAAGAGCATAATTTGTGTTTTGTTTTCAAAGTCATCTTAAGAAGAACTTCAGTATATAGGGCAGTTAAAAATAAGTTATAATAGGGATGTATGATCTGCCCTGGCCTGCACAGAACCTGAAGAACCTCTGAGGACCCTTGGAGGCCTACAGAAACCAATGTGAAAGCCACCACTTACACAGTGCTGCCTTTTTCATCTGTTAACTACAAGTTTAAAGCCATGAGTCACTAGAACTCATCTTTCATTTGTCTTCTTGGGACTTGTTATTGTTCAGTTGCTAAGCTGCGTCCGACTCTTATGACCCCATATGCTGCATCACGCCAGGCTTCTCTGTCCCTCACTATCTCCCAGAGTTTGCCTAAGTTTGCCTAGAGTTTACCCAGAGTTTGTTTATTGTGGCTAGACATTAAAACAATGAAATTCTTCAATATCACTTGATTCTAATTTGGCAACATAGGCCAAAATGTTTGTATAAAATTGCATATAAATTTTATATGTAATTACATATAAAAATTATACTCAAAAATTACATATAAAATTACAAGCTACACAAATCTGAATTTAGAACCTGCGTATCTAATATTTTTGAAATCACAGTACTTTATTTTTTTAATCAAGCAAACATACCAATGACTAAGATGTTGTTCAGTTGCTCTACACCATCAATTTTGGACAGCAGCTGGTTGACAACAGTGTCATGAACCCCTGTGCTACCAGCCATGCTCCCTCTCTGCTTGCAGATGGCATCAATTTCATCAAAGATGATGATGTGCAAACCACTGTTAGCACCAAGCTAGTAAGGGAAGAAATTACATTAAAGGTCATAATTTGAATATATTATCAAACAAGGTAATCAAGAAAGCAAAACAAAGCTTTCACTCCATTTGACTAATAAATATAGCAAGTATAATCATGGCTGCTGCCCTCTCAAAGGTGGAACTGCAGTCTAAGAATTCTGCAAAATGAAAAGGCATTCCATATCTCCTATTTAACAGAAATAAAATGAAAACATACACTATATACTGATATAAGTGAATATCCATCATAACCAACTACTCATTCACACACATTTCTTACCTCATTCTTTGAAAGAACTCTCCAACATTTCTTAATTCCATGAATTTCAACTCCTTTCCATTTTCCCTGAGTTTTGGTGAGAGGATAGCCCCCAAAGCAGTAGGTTTAATGTTTATCATAGTATATAGCTAAAGAGGAACTCCACTCAGAGGTGGACTGGAAATTGGACAAATGGGAGAAGGTGAACTTGATTCACACTCAGTTATATCACATGAAAAGAGACTGCTTCTGAACAATAAAGAGAAAAGTGAAAGTGAAAGTGAAAGTGAAGTCGTGTCCGACTCTTTGCAACCCCGTGGACTGTAGCCTACCAGGCTCCTCCCTCCGTGGGATTCTCCAGGCAAGAGTACTGGAGTGGGGTGCCATTTCCTTCTCCAGGGGATCTTCCTGACCCAGGGATCGAACCCTGGTCTCCTAAATTCCAGGCAGACACTTTAACCTCTGAGCCACCCAATTTATCAAAAGAACACAGTCAAGCAGGTGCTGTTTCCTCTACATCGTGACTTCTGTTTTATTTTGTTGGATATGAAGTCATAATGAAAAAGAAATCGGTTTATATATTTTGAACTTCTAATAGATGCAGATACTTTTAAATGCCAACAGTGATTAGGTTAAGTTATCACAAACCTTCTAGCAATTTATATTTAAGTAATTAACTCTCTTGTCAGGAACCAAAGGCAGAAGTACACTGTAGAGACTTTTTTTAAAAAAGAAAAACCATTAGGGATTAGTAAAACAAACAGGTGAAAATAAACATAACCTAAATATAACAACTCATGGACAAAATCAATGACGGCCACAACGAGATTCAAGATTAGATATGACTGGTATTCACTAAACCTCTAGTAAGGATATCATTTTTTTTAATAGACAAAATTTTGATTATGAAAGTATTAGATGTTAACTGAGCAAAAGTTATAAAACAAGTAGAAATAAGTTAAAAATAAATTATCAACATATCACTTAAAGATAAATGCTGTTAACATTCTTCAGATTTGTTTTAAATTTATCTTAATTAAAAAATTGGAAACTCATTACATCTTTCATTTGCTTGAACATTAACTGTTTCTTTTTTAAAAATCTAAATTTATTATTTTTGGTTCTACTTGCAAAATACATGATCACTATAAAAAATTGGAAAAATACCAAAAAATGTAAAGAAATCACCATCATCCAAAATCAACTAGCAAGAAATAACTGATATTAGTTTGGTACTACGTAAAAGTTTGCATTCCTTTTTTCATTCAGATATCAGTATTTTAAGCTCTTTCCCATGCCTGTAAGTATACATTATAATTTTTATATTACAATGTATACAGCTATACATTACAATTTTTAATGCCCCATAATATTTCATCATTATGACTGGTTTCATAATTTAATTCCTCTATTCCACATTAATTCTTTACTGTCACAGACTTAGTAATTTCTAAGTTTTTAGCATTATAAAAGCTGTTGCAATGAACATTTTTATATTGAAATCTTTGACAATACTTCATGAAGGCAAATTGTTAAAAGGTGTGTTGAGTATTTTAATGCTCTTGAAATAGGCTTTCAAATCTTTTCCAGAGAGGTTTTATCATTTTATAATAATCCTACCACAGTATATAACACTGCCTATCTTGATATATCTCCACAAGTAAAAAGTAGTTCCCAAATTGACAGATGAATAATGGCATTTCTCAATCATTTTTAATTGGCACTTGTCTAATTATTGATGAAGTTGGTACTTTTTAAAATCACATATATATATTTTTTACCATTGTCAACTTTTATTACTCGTTCATGTCCTCTGTACATTTTTCTGTTGGGATTTAATAATTTTTATCAATTTATTAAAATTCTTTATACATTAGGGTATTACTATATTTGTTATACATATTTTATCCCAATTTGCCATTTGGTAAAGAATCCACCTGCAATGCAGGAGACTCTGGTTTGATTCCTGGGTCAGGAAGATCCCCTGGAGAAGGGAAGGACCACCCACTCCAGTATTCTGGCCTAGAGAATTCCATGGACTGTATAGTCCATGGGGTAGCAAAGACTTGGACACGACTGAACAACTTTCACTCATGGTATATTTTTGGTAAATGGGTTTTTTAAAATGTATTTTTATTATTTAAACAGCCAACATTATCAATTTTTATTTTTATGATGTTTTCTGTTACTTTTATCTTTAAAATCTTCCCTTATTACAGATACTAGTAGTCACCTACATTTTATTCTCTTGTAAATTTTTACTTTACATATAATTCTTTAATCTATCGGAAGTTTAATTTTTATATATAATCAAACCAGGTGGTTCAGTGGTAAAAATCTGCCTGCCAATGCAAGAGATGCAGGTTCAATCCCTGGATTGGGAAGCTTCCCTGGAGAAGGACATGACCACCCACTCCAATATTCTTGCTTGGAAAATCCCATGGACAGCAGAGCCTGGCGGGCTACAGTCCATGGAGTCACAAGAGTCACACATGACTTAGTGACTGAGCACACACACACAAGTAAGAATCCAAGTAATTCTTCAAATATTAGGCTGATCCAAAATTGTTGACTCAATAATCCTTTCTTCATCAAGACACTATTTCTATCAGGCTTTATATTTTTACATATGATAGGTATTTTCAGCCTATACTATGGACAGTAGCAGCTGGGGCAAGCTCTTTCTCTCCATACCTTTTTCTCTATAACTGTCAGTTACTTTCAATCTTGTTTCCTGCCCCATGATTATTAGAATCCTACTAGAGTAAAAATATGTTCTCCAATTAAAAACAAACAAAAAGCCAAGTTTTGACTGAAATTGGATTTAATCTCTAAATTAGTTTAGGAAGTACTGACATGTTTATTCAGTTCTAAATATATTTCTCCAACTATTTAAGGCTTTTATGTCTCCCAATAAAGTTTTGTACTTTTATTTATTTATTTATTTTTTTTACATGATATTATACATGTTTCAATGCCATTCTCCCAAATCATCACACCCTCTCCCTCTCCCTCTGAGTCCAAAAGTCCGCTATACACATCTGTGTCTTTTTTGCTGTCCTGCATACAGGGTCATCATTGCCATCTTCCTAAATTCCATATATATGTGTTAGTATACTGTATTGGTGTTTTTCTTTCTGGCTCACTTCACTCTGTATAATCGGCTCCAGTTTCATCCATCTCATCAGAACTGATTCAAATGTATTCTTTTTAATGGCTGAGTTTATAAATTTCTTCTTAAAGATTCCTATTTATGGTTTTTGGCAATCATGAATGGGATTTTCACATATTTCAGAGACAGTATATATGTAGAAATGATAATAATTTTTTGTATTTATTTTATATCTGACTACTTTACTCTCTTATTTATGCTTTTTTTAGTTGATTTTTTTGAATGTTCTATGTAGATGATCATATTATCTACAAGCACAACTTTGTGCCCTCCTACATAACAGGTATTCTTGTTGTGGGGTATGAGAAATTATTCCTGAACAAAGGCAAATAGAAGGAGAAAGAGAGGAACTAACAGATAAGAATTCAGACGCATGCAGGGCCACTTGAGCAGAAGGCTAAGGGGGAAATCCAGGCCCTATAAACGGGATAATAAAATTTACCCAACATGAGAAACAATAGTTACAGTACTATCACAATAGGGACTAAAATCCAGAAACAGCCCTTTTTAATGAAACAGAGAAGATCAAACACACACCCACACAAGCACACACACAACTGCAAAAGCAGAATGCTCTTTATACAAGATGATTTTAATCCTGACTTTAGGATGGAAAAGGAGAAATATGCAGTTGGAAGGTCAGCGAGAAACACTGGAATGTAAATGAGGTGAACAGACTCTTTAAGAGACTTTTGGTGACAGGAGTAGTGATGACTAAAAAACAAAAGTCTTAGATTTGCTTACTGCCTGCAAGTGGAAAGGGGAAGTAACAGCAAACGTAATAAATTACCTATGATTATGATAAGAAAGCTTCAGAAGGGAAAAAAATTCTTTTTTAAGTTTCTACCATGAGAAGACTGAACTGTTAACAGGACATCTAGTTAGAAACGTCCTCCAGATAACAAGATATAAACTGAACAAAAGAGGACAGAAAGATAGATGTGAAAGTCATCTACAAATGGCAGAGTATAGAAGCAAATGAGATTCTGTAAGGAGATGAATCATATAATTAAGCTGGAGAAATATAAAAGCCAGACAGATTCTGGGCTACAGTACCAGAAGATGATTCCAATAAAGTCAACCCAAAGAAAACAGGATCAGGAAAACATGACAAAGATGAAAGATGAAATGCTGTATCAGAAGTAGGAAGAAAAATGGTTCTAAACATGGCCTGAAGGAAATTGGAAAGGATCTAAAACACACCTGAATATATACTTAAAAAAATAAAAACCAGATAAAACATAGTATGATCAAGCAATTCCACTCCTGGGTTTACAGTTGCTCGTAACTGCCCCAAACTAGAATCAACCCAAATGCTCTCTAGTGGGTGAGTGGATAAACAAACTATGGTATATCCACAGGATGGAATATTACTCAAGAGTATAAAAGGATGTTTGATACACGTGAGAACTAAGATGAAAGCTCAGAGGCAATATGCTGAGTGAAAGAAGCCATTCTCAGAAGGTTACATATTCAGTTCAGCTCAGTTCAGTCGCTCAGTTATGGTCCCATTTATATGACACTCGGAAAGACAAAAGTATAGGGATAGACAACAGATGAGTAGTTACCAAGAGTTATTAGCAAAGGGACAGCACAGGCGAATTCTGAGAGGTGATGTAAATGTTCTGCATCTAGATTTTGGTGATTGTTACATGAAACTATACACATGTCAAAATTCGTAAAAGGGTACACATTAAAATTCAGAAAAGTTAGTTTTACTTCATAATAATAAATAAAAAATATAACATCTTATCACACATTCTATTATTCATTATTTGGAATACTGTTCATTCTTTAATGCATTCTTATGCAAGATGACAGTCATGTGTTCATCAAGGTTTTCAAAATTTAACTAAGGTTCATTATATTTTTTTCCAGAATATAACTTACAAATTGTTCTCCTTCCACAATGGTTTAAAACTAAAGTCTGAAAAAATAATTTCTGTTATTGCCATATTTATTAACAGATATCTAAAGATAAATGATAGCTTGTTGCTTAAAAAAACTTCAACACCAAAACCTATTCACCTATCTGTAGAGAAGATAGAGAATGAAGAATTGAAACTACAATCTTAGCTTTGCCAAAAAATTCTAGACAGTACAGTATTAATTCTTGCTGTCTTCAATAAAAAACAAGGACACTCCTGTCTGTGACTGAAAAGCTGTGAGATTTTATGCTATTTTTTTAAAGACACCTTTATTCAAGGTTGTCTGTCAATACAGCATAAAACAAAAAGCTGTTATAATGTATGAATTTTGCTGTCAATGTGCCTTATGTTACCACTGGAATCATGACTTCCTTCTCAGTCCAACCTCAAAAATCATCTGTATGGAAGGGAAGCCAGAAACAATAAGAACACTGTGCTTGATTTAATGATCACAGGAGCAATCTTCCCTAAACATAATTCAGTACAATTCTGACCTTTTCAGAACCTTGCTAATCTTGAGACTTGTCATCAGGTCCCTTCCCCCAACGTAGGGAGTACAATAACATCAATTTCTACAGGTGCGTTATTTAAATAAAGGCAAGTTCTTATTGTAATAAATTAGGAATTGGGTAAAGAAGATGTCAAGATTAATGTTCACAGATTAATATAGCTGAATCATCAATAAACCCTTTACCAAAAAGTTTAAAGTTCCATAATCCAATCCTCTTCAATTCACTGACTTCTAGCTCTGTTCTTATCTGCAAAGTCTTCCCCCACAGAAACAGCTGATGCCATTGAGCCCCTGGCAACAGCCTTGGAAAATGGCTGTTCTATATTTAGCTAGTTTGACCTATATGCAAGTGTTCGTCTTTGTCAGCCTGGACTGTCCAGAATCACAGAGGTGATGCTTTTCTTTATTATGTAACACATATATACTCTCCATGGGGCCATTAGCTGAATACACCAAGCCATTTCTGGGTGTAAGAATTGAGAAAAGTATATCAGAAAAACCTAGCTATGATTAATACCTACCTAGAAATTCTTTGCCAACTCAGTTTTATTATTAAGTGTCATATTTAAACTGTCTGCAAGTTTCAAATCAGCAACAAAGATACCTATGCAGCCATGTAGAAACTATCACAACAGATCTTATAAAATGCTTCTCACCTGCACCTGATGTTTAATCCTCAGTATACCATTAGGGTCCATTAGAAACACAATTTTGGTTTTTAATTTTCTTTGTTAAGCAGTATTAATATTTATAAAAATTGGTATCGCATGATTTTTTTTCCCTAGAAGTCTCCTACAGGAACAAAAAGGGGGGAATTTTTTTTTTTGGCTATGCCCCATGGCATGCAGAATCCTAGTTCTCCAATCAGTTATTGAATCTGTACCCCATGCTCTGGAAGTGCAGAGTCTTAACCACTGGACCACCAGACAAGTTTCAGAAATTATTTTTTTAAAAAAATAGAATAGAACTCATTCTGGGAACTCCCTGGTGGTCCGGTGATTGGGACACTGCACTCACCGGACCCAGGTGAGATCCCTGGATAGGCGAACTAGGATCCCACAAGCTATGCAGCATGGTCAAAATAAAATAAAATTCATTCTATCTTGTAATTACTGTATGGGTCCATTGGATCTTTTTATAAATCTAAGATATATTATGCTATTTCAACATTCTAGAAATTATGTCATCATCACTCGTCAATTAGTCCTATAAAAAAATGAAAGAATGATGGTATTTCTCTGAAGGATGATGCAATAGTAAAATAAATATCGGATGACATCAACTTTCAGCATTTTTACTGTGTTGCCCAAAGTATTATATCTGCTTTCAAAAAGGTATAAAAGAAGTCTAGACACCATCCACTATCTTTGTTGCATGATTTTAGCTTTAACTGAACACAGTTCAGATTTTTTTATTTTATGGCTGTAATGGCAAAGAAAAGAAAATCAACAGAGGAAAACATTCTGCAATTATTGGATGAATCTAAAGATGAATACAAAGAGTGAGATAGCAGCACCTGAGATACTACTGAAGATGATGAAATGGATCACTCTAAGTAAAATCTGACTATGTGCCTTTAGATGACGGTATGCTAACAGACTGTCTCAAACTCAAGGATGAATAAGACAACAGATGCTGAAGGCAGGTATTACAAAATAATAAGAAGAAATAGATGATGTAGACATTAAAAAATTAGACTGGCCGTTAAAAAGCTGTATACAAACCTAAAAACAAAAATATTTTGCAACTACAGAGTGTCTGATGGCCATCCTCTTTTCAACAAAATTCTAAGCCAAATTAAAAAAAGAATTCTTCAAGTATTGTCTTGATGACACAAGCAGAAGAACCAGAAGTAACGATAAACTATAATCTATGAGAGATGTCATTTGAAATTTACAATCAGTATACAAGTTCATGCATGACAACTGATGAACAGTTACACTCAGAGGGTCCTGCCCATTTTGGATATACATTAGTATCTACTGATCAGTCAACAGATGTCTTCAAAATCAAGAAAATATGGGATAAAAATTTGGTTTTCTATATTTAAGCTCTTATTAAATAGTTTAATAGTCTCTGCTTCCCTTTATTTTTATGTTTTTAAATGATCTGTAAATCAACTTACAAGTAATTTTTAAAAAGGAGTTCTTTCAATCCAGATAGTAAATGGTAATGACTATTTTTCATGGTATTCTGAGCTGTACAACGATATTTGAAGCAAAAAATATTGTAGTATTAGGGGATGAAATCCCTCATGGCTCAGACGGTAAAGAATCTGAATGCAATGTGGGAGACCTGGGTTGATCCCTGGGTAAGGAAGATCCCCTGGAGAAGGGCATGGCAACCCACTCAAGTATTCTTGTCTGGAGAATTCCATGGAGAGAGGAGCCTGGTGGGCTATGGTCCATGGGGTCGCAAAGAGTCAGACATGACTGAGCAACTGACACAAAGACACAAGGGATGAATGTAAAACTGAACTGGCTCTGGGACTGTCCGAAGAGTTGAGATCAGTCATTAGACTTGCAGTAATATACTAGGACCCAACGCAGCTGAGACAGCTAGAGACCTGAATATGAACAAGAACTTATTGGAATGCAGGGGAGAAAACCACCTTGGGTAAAACTAAAATGATTAAACACCCAACAAGTAGATTTGAAGCAGTAGAAGGGCTGTTATAAACGCAATGTTTAAAACTTATTTTTACCACCAACAAAAATTAGAAAAAGTAGAAAATGACAGGGTTTAATAGTACTAGATTAAAAAAAATTGATGTTATATTTCTGGTGTTATTCATATTGGTCCACGTACATCTGTTATTTATTTTAATGTCTAAGATGATATTCTATTTCCTACTGGGAAGAATCAAGATGTCTCTACTTTCCCCCCAACTGCATACAGTACAACCAACATTCTGATACATGTCATTTTGTGCATAAGTGCAAGAGTATTTCTCTAGGGTAGCTGTCTTGAAGTAGAGCACTCATGGGTCATGGGGTTTGTGCATTTTCATTGTTATAAGATGCTGTCAAATTAATCTACAAGCTATTACCCACTGTATATCTAATTTATACTATGACTAGTAATGTATATGAAGTCCTGTTTCTCTACAACCTCATCAACTTTTGGCATTATTAGCCTTTGTAAATGTTATCAGGTTGTTAATAAGGTGATTTTTCTTTATGCTTTTTCCTGAGCAATGTTTCATTTGCTTATCTTCAGTTGGGTTCTTCCTCTGAGAAACTGCCATTTCATGTCCTCTGCCAGTTTTTTAAATTGTGGTGTTTGTCTTTTTCTTACCTCTTCAGTTCAGTTCAGTTGCTCAGTCATGTCCGACTCTTTGCGACCCCATGAATCACAGCATGCCAGGCCTCCCTGTCCACCACCAACTTCCGGAGTTCAGTCAAACTCATGTCCAACGAGTCAGTGATGCCATCTAGCCATTTCATCCTCTGTCGTCCCCTTCTCCTCTCGCCCCCAATCCCTCCCAGCATCAGAGACTTTTCCAGTGAGTCAACTCTTCACACGAGGTGGCCAAAGTATTGGAGTTTCAGCTTCAGCATCAGTCCTTCCAATGAACACCCAAAACTGATCTCCTTTAGGATGGACTGGTTGGATCTCAAGAGTCTTCTCCAACACCACAGTTCAAAAGCATCAATTCTTTGGCACTCAGCCTTCTTCACAGTCCAACTCTCGCATCCATATATGACCACTGGAAAAACCAATCTGTTGTTCCATGTCCAGTTCTAACTGTTGCTTCCTGACCTTTATACAGGTTTCTCAAGAGGCAGGTCAGGTGGTCTGGTATTCCCATCTCTTTCAGAATTTTCCAGTTTATTGTGATCCACACAGTTAAAGGATTTGGCATAGTCAATAAAGCAGAAAGAGATGTTTTTCTGGAACTCCCTTGCTTTTCCCATGATCCAGCGGATGTTGGCAATTTGATCTCTGGTTCCTCTGTCTTTTCTAGAACCAGCTTGAACATCTGGAAGTTCATAGTTCACGTACTGTTGAAGCCTGGCTTGGAGAATTTTGAGCATTACTTTACTAGCATGTGAGATGAGTGCAATTGTGCGGTAGTTTGAGCATTCTTTGGCATTGCCTTTCTTTGGGATTGGAATGAAAACTGACCTCTTCCAGTCCTGTGGCCACTGCTGAGTTTTCCAAATTTGCTGGCATACTGAGTGCAGCACTTTCACAGCATCATCTTTCAGGATTTGAAACAGCTCAACTGGAATTCCATCACTTCCACTAGCTTTGTTCATAGTGATGCTTTCTAAGGCTCACTTGACTTCGCACTCCAGGATGTCTCGCTCTAGGTGAGTGATCACACCATTGAGATTATCTGGGTCATGAAGCTCTTTTTTGTACAGTTCTTCTGTGTATTCTTGCCACCTCTTCTTAATATCTTCTGCTTCTGTTAGGTCCATACCATTTCTGTCCTTTATTGTGCCCGTCTTTGCATGAAATGTTCCCTTGGTATCTCTTAATTTTCTTGAAGAGATCTCTAGTCTTTCCCATTCTGTTGTTTTCCTCTATTTCTTTGCATTGATCTCTGAGGAAGGCTTTCTTATCTCTCCTTGCTATTCTTTGGAACTCTGTATTCAGATGCTTATATCTTTCCTTTTCTCCTTTGCTTTTCACTTCTCTTTTTTTCACAGCTATTTGTAAGGCCTCCTCAGACAGCCATGTTGCTTTTTTGCATTTCTTTTCCATGGGGATGGTCTTGATCCCTGTTTAGTGTACAATGTCAGGAATCTCCGTCCATAGTTCATCAGGCACTCTATCAGATCTAGTCCCTTAAATCTACTTCTCACTTCCACTGTATAATCATAAGGGATTTGATTTAGGTCGTACCTGAATGGTCTAGTGGTTTTCCCCACTTTCTTCAATTTCAGTCTGAATCTGGCAATAAGGAATTCATGATCTGAGCCACAGTCAGCTCCCACTCTTGTTTTTGCTGACTGTATAGAGCCTTTTGCTTCTTATATAGGAGTTATTACAGAGAATTCATTATAGAAGATGCCAATTGTTTGTGGATTATATGGACTTTAAATATCTTCTCTAGTTTGAGACATTTGTATTTAGTGTAATTTGACAAAGAATTTTCTTTATATTAATGTAACCAAATTAACATTTTTCCCATATCTTTGATTTCTCTGTATTAAAGAAATTCATTCCTAGCCTCAATTCTTAAAGCTTTTCCCTATTCTTCTTCTAAAACTTTTCTTTTGTAACTTTTAATTTTGCTTTTTGCAAATCCATCTTGTAATTTTGTATGAAGTGAGATAAGGACTACACTTTATCTTTCTCCAGAAAGACAATGATCTCAGTCCCATTTATGGAACAGTATATTATATCCCCTCTGATCTGTATAGCCACTTTTCACATAATAAGTTCCTCCTATGTTCCTCAGTTTCTTTGGTCTGTTTTTACATGCATATATAAAACTGTTTCAATTACTGGGCTTCCCTGGTGGCTCAGTGGGAAAGAATCCACCTGTCAATGCAGGATACACGGTTCAATCTCTGGTCCAGGAAGACCCCACATGCTGTGGAGGAACTAAGCCTGTGCATCACAACTACTGAGCCCGCACTCTAGGGCCCAGGAATCGCAGCTACTGAAGCCTGCATGCCTACAGCCCATGCTCCACAACTAGAGAAGCCACCGCAATGGGAAGCCCATGCCCTGCAACTTGAGTAGCCCCCCATCACTGCAACTCGAGAAAAGCCTTTGAAGCAACAAAGACCCAGCATAGCCCTCCCCCAAAAGAAAAATGCAGGAAAAAAGAACTTGTTTCAATTACTACAGCCTTCCCATAAGTTTTGATACCTGAATAAGTAAGTTTGCATTATTCTCCAAAATTTCCAGGACACTTCAAGCATCCAAATAAAAAAGTTGTTAAATTCCAAAAAATTCATGTTACACTTGATTGGAAAAGCACTTACAGATTAATATGGGCGGAACTGTCATTTTTATGATAATGTTAGGATTCCCATATGAACATGTTCTATCTTACCATTTATTAGCTCTTGAAAATTCAAAACTGCTTATAATTTTCTCCTTTATTTTTCCTGTTAAAACAGATTTAATCCTAGTTACCTTACCATTCTGACTGCTGTTGGAAGTTAAATCTTTTTTTAAAGTTACGTTTTCAGTGTCTTCACACTTTGAGTCATGTTATTCCCTTCCTGCTTGTAAAGTATTTGAGTTTTATTTATTCCTTCCTCAGCTCCCCCTCATGCCTTGAAAAGCTTGAGAACTACATACAATTTTCGTATAAACATATGACTTAAGTTTTATGTTAATTAACATTAGCATCTTCTTCCCAAATAATACAAGGATCTTATATGAATTCAACCCACTTACCACATGGTTTGTTCTGTATTTTAGTTCTATCCTTAAATAATGGTATGATACTGATCATCATTATCATTTTGTACATTGAAAGCTTATTAAATTTACCTCTTTTAAACCTTTTTATTGTGAAATAAGGCATACCTAGGGGGAAAGTTCCCCAAATGTGTATGTATGTCTGAAGGAATTGTCATAAAATGAGCATCCATGTAACCTTAACAGGAACTAGAATAGTGCCAGCATCCTGGCAGTGTCTCCTTACCACCATTCCCCAACACCCCTCACCCATAATGCCTCAAAGGCACCACAATCTGATTTTTATGGTAACTATTTCTCTCCTTTATAGTTTTACCAACTAAGGAACGTGTATCATTAAACACTATACTTTAGTGGAGCTTTATATAAATGAAATCATACAGCACAGATGATCCTTTGTCTGATTTCTTTTGCTCAACATTCATTTGTGATATCTACAAATATGAATAGCTATGGGTACAGCCAGGCTTCCCTGGTAGCTCAGCTGGTAAAGAATCCGCCTGCAATGCAGGAGACCCTGGTTCGATTCCTGGGTTGGGAAGATCCACTGGAGAAGGGACAGGCTACCCACTCCAGCATTTTTGGGTCTCCCTGGTTGGCTCAGCTGGTAAAGAATCTGCAATGTGGGAGACCTGGGTTCGATCCCTGGATTGAGAAGATACCTGGAGAAGGGAATGGCTATATCCACTCCAGTATTCTGGCCTGGAGAATTCCATGCACTATATAGTCCATAGGCTGCCATAGTCTGTTTACTTTTATTATAATACAGTAATTTACTGTATATTTATACGACTGTGAATTCTAGGTTGACAAGTTACTCTCTTAAAAAAAGGCATTTAACTGATTTCTGATTTTCATCGTTTCTGTTGAGAATAAGAAGTGTGAAAGTGAAACTCACTCAGTCACGTCCGACTCTTCGCAATCCCATGGACTATACAGTCCATGGAATTCTCCAGGCCAGAAGACTGCAGTGGTAGTCATTCTCCAGGGGATTGTCCCAACCCAGGAATCGAACACAGGTCTCCTGCACTGCAGGCAGGTTCTTTACCAGCTAAGTCACTGAGAAGACAAATGGCAGCTATTTGTGCTTATTGAAAAATAATTCACTTTTTTCCTCTAGTTGTTTTTAAGATTTCTCTTTTTTTTTTTGTTTTCAGCTGTTTAACAATGATTATCTATACATGCAGAGTCAGACATGACTGAGCAACTTCACTTTCTGGCATTGGAGAAGGAAATGGCAACCCACTCCTGTGTTCTTGCCTGGAGAATCCCAGGGACGGGGGAGCCTGGTGGGCTGCTGTCTATGGGGTTGCACAGAGTCGGACACGACTGAAGCGACTTAGCAGCAGCAGCATACATGTAGAATTCTTTGGTATTTCTCTTGCCTGAGGTTCATATTACTTCTGGAATCCATGGACTGATGTTCTTCATCAGTTTTAGAAAATTCTAAACCTCTTTTTCTTCAAATACTGCTTTTGCTCTGTTCTCTTTCTCCTGACTTTTTGGAAATTTAAATATGTTCACTAGACCTTGTCTTGGTTTTATCTCTATTGCCTTTCATTCTTTGTTTCTGGTTATTTTTGTTTAATATCTTTTGGTTCACTAATTTTCTCTTTGGATGTGTCTAATCTGTTGCTTCAATGTGAGTTAATTTACTTTCTCATTCTCAGAATTTCCACTTGATTTTTTTTTAACATATTCCAATGCTCTGCCAAATTTTTCAATCTTTTTTCTCTCTGAACATGATAAGTATACTTATTTTAAAATACTATATCTGAGAATTCCAATATCTGGAGGCCCAATTTCTATCATCTTTTGTTTTTCTTTGTGTGTGTTTATGTCTTTGTGTATCTGATTCCTTTTGATTATAAGCCAGGCACTGCATTTGCAAACTACAGAAGCAGTTTATGACCTTGCATGACACTACCTTCCGCCAGGAAGGATGTACAATTCTGCCAAATGCCGGGGTCACTAGTCGTTTAGGAACCCTCAGCCTAGTTTTAGAGAATGACACAATTCAAAGCTTACCTGTAGCCTCTGTAAGAACATGTCTATTTCTGGTTAACATTTGCTCCTATGGTGTAGCCTTTCATGGTCCCGACTCAAAAGTGAGCAGGTTCATCAAGAGTCTCCTCTTTGTGGGTCATGGGCTCTAATCTCTTTCCCCCTTACATTCACTCACTAGCCAGTCAAAAGGGTTACAGAGCTGTTTAGCAACTTTCTCCAGAATTGGCTAATTTCTCCAGAGGAACAGTGACCCCATACACTGGGACCTTTTCCCCCTGGGCCTCCATTCTCCCCCATAGGTCTTGTACGCTCTTGTTGCCTCCAAGCAAAAAAATAAGTAAATAAAACTTTCCTTTGAGCCTTTCTGGTAGTCTTCAGTGGCAGGCACAATTTAAATTACCTACTCTGCAACTGCCAGAAGTTAAAGTTCCAAATTTTATCTACATTTTCACCAATTTCATTGCTTACCATTGTTTCTAGTACCCAATCCACTCCTTCTGGGTTCAGTACTTTTCAGTCTCAAGTATATCCTGCTTCACATTCTTCCAACAAGCTTCTGTGACTTGTTGGAAGCTTCTAATAGTTAATTCTATTAGACTTTATCTGAAAAAATACCTTCATTCTATCTTACTCCTGAATGAGAATTAAACTGGGTATAAAATTTTAAGTTGACAGTTATTTTCACTTAGCTCTGTGAAGATACCTTTCCACTGTTTTCTGATCTCTCTTGCTATTGTTAAAAACTTTACTGTCAACATGATGGATATCTCTTTGGATGTCATCATCATTTCTTCATCGCTAATACTAAGATGTTTCTCTTTTTTCTCTGGCATTCTCCAGTTTCACTACAATGCATCTACATATAAGTTAATTTTTACTTATCCCATTTGAACTCATGGTGCTACATGAATTTAAGTATTTATAAATCTAAGTTTTTAAAAATCAATTCTAGAATGTTTTCAGCCATTCTATTTTTGAATATTGCCTCTATACTATTCTATTTGGGTTTCTTATTTTAATTCTGTTATCTTAATTTCTCTTTCATACTTTCCATCTCCGTATCTCTCTGTGCCACATTCTGCGTGATTTCTTTAGGTCTATTCTTCTGTTTATCACTTCTCTCTTCAGCTGAAGCTACTGCTTATGCTGAACCTAGTTGCTGAGTTTTAAATTTTGATGATGATGTTTCTATTTATTGGAGATATTTTAGCTTTCTCTGTGAGAAGCTCCTGTGGCCTGGGCTTGGTGGAGGACCCTTTGGGATGTTCTTTTATCTAACAACTCTATGTGGGATCATTAATCCAGGATTCATTTTAAAATTAACTTCCCAATTTGGGGACCTCAAAGTATATTGGTTGTGTGCATATGTATGTCTTTCCCCGGCCACCTCCTAAGCATGAGCCAAAGATCCATGGTTTAGAATTGCCATGTGAGATTCCTTAGCTTCCACTCTAGAACCCAGGCAAATAGTTGAACAATTCTGTCATTTTCTGTGTTGGTAGGAAAATAATTCCTAGTCATTTCTCTTCACTGAGGATACAGTCACTTGGGAGGTTCCAGTTCCTAGTCCATATCTTAAGCAAGTTCAAGGGCTCATTTTATGCCCCCGTGTTGTTGTTCAGTCACCCAGGCATGTCTAACTCTTTGCAACCCATGAACTGCAGCATGCCAGGCCTCGCTGTCCTTCACCATCTCCCAAAGTTTGCCCAAGTTCATGTCCAATGCACCAGTGATGCCATCTAACCATTTCATCCCCTGATGCCCTCACTTTCTGCCTTCAATATTTTTCAGTGTCAGGGACTTTGCCAGTGAGTCAGCTGGTGGATGCTAAAACTCAAAGGCACACATTACCAGAACCAAAAAAGGAAGCTTATTATCTTTAGCACTTTAATTTCCAGTTTTCTTTTAATTTCTGAAGACATTTCTTTCTTGAGAGCTCAATTGTTCTTCTGAAAATATTTTAATTATATTTTACCCAGCATTTGAAGATTTTTGTATGTTTTCATGCTTCCTAGTCTACTGTATTTCCAGAACCAGAAATCTCATGACATTGTTTTTCAACTTTTCTTTAATGAAACAAATATGTTAATACTAGTATATTAGTCAAGGTTTTCCAGAGAAACAGAATCAATAGATCTATAGATGTGTTCTATCTGTTCTACTGGTACTTTAAAAAATATATTTATTCTAGACCTAGATTTATATCTTTTTACCTATCTAGAGATTAATTATAAGGAACTTATTAACAGAAGTATGGGAACTGACAAGTCTTACTATCTGTACTGGGTGAGCTGGAGACACAAGAGAGCCTGGTGTGGCTCTCTCATCCAAAGGCCTGCAAGCTTGAGAGCCAGGAAGAGTGGGTGTTTCAGTTCGAGTCTGAAGGCAGAAAAAAACTGATGTCCCAGCTCAGGGCAGTCAGGCAGAAGGAAATTCCCTCTTACTCAAGTGAGAGTAAGCCTTTTTCTTCTTTTCAGGTCTTCAACTGATGGCATATTAGCAAGGACAACTGCTTTACTCAGTCTACAGATTCGAATGGTAAACACAACTCAACCAAAACAATGTTTAACTGATGTCTGGGCACCCTAGGGCCCAGAAAACTAACATAAAATTAGCCATCCCAATTAGTAAACTCTGGTTTGATTTTTAGTTAATTTTTTTTTTTCTAAGACCCAAATCAAATTTTCCTTTGTGACCTAACAGCTTATACCTGTCACTCTACAGCTGAGTTGGGTCAGTGGTAAGTAAACTAGCTTTCTGCACAAGAACTTTACACATACGTAATTCTGTAAGTCTCTTTATGGATTTAACTTTTCTCTTTCATGATAAATGAGTTCAAGACTCTAGAAGTAATGTGGAAGAAAAGTGTCACTTAAAAAGATATTCATGATATGTTTTTGCAAAACTTTTGGTTTATATCACCATCCATCTTTGTATTCTGAACATGTGGATACTGACATCTGCTCACAACATGTAAATCTCCCGTAATCCCAGTTCAGTGACATAACTCAGTTCTAAATAAATTTTACTTGCAATTTCTTCAAACTGTAAATTATGGCAACACGTTTTCCACCAGAACTTTGGGTTTCAATCGTCATATAAATGACAACAAACTTTTACTAAATTATATTAGCATTACCCTCCTTTGCTCCTCTTCAGCATCAGCAAAGAGTTTACGAATGTTAGCCTCTGACTCTCCCACATATTTGTTGAGAATTTCCGGCCCGTTGACCACTTTAGGCTCTCTTGCATTCAACATCTTGCCAATCTGTCGAGCCAACAGAGTCTTACCGCAACCTGGAGGCCCGTATAACAGGATGCCTTTAACATGTTTGCAGCCTAAAAGGAAAAGAGAACAGTCTTACATCAACTAAGTAAGACATCAAAATTTCCTTTCTTCATATGCATGTTAGGAAAAATACAGCAATCGCATTAACATACATTAATATCCAGGTGTTATAAACAGAACAAGAATGAACTGAAGCTCTTTTTAAAATAGAATATTTCACAAACAATTCCTACACCAGTACCAATAGTTGAGGGGGAAAGCTGCCAATTAAAGGTCTTGGAAAAGTATATCTGAATTATGATTTAGTTTAGAACAAATACTTTTAACTGTGAAAATGTCTCTTTGACTTGAATACCTAATTAGGAACTATTACTTCTTTTTCATTATCCTTTACTTTAAAGCTAGCAGGGGAAAAGAAAGATCTGTTTTCAGGCAAATTTAACTCAACACAAATCTATTATGATACAATAGCTATGGAAACTATATCTTAGTCATAGAAATTACAGGTCTACCTGTCAATACAAGTACTTGAAGAAAGGGCAGACATGTCTGAGTTGGGTGGGGACTGAGCAATCCACAGGATTCAGATGGATGTTACAGACTTTGTGGATAAAGCTGAATGCCTATTTCACAGGACTATGCCAAGTGAGAAACCTGCTTTCTCAGAGCCACCACGAAGAAAATGAAGCTTCCAACGTTGGAAGCTTCATTCAATTCTTTTCGAGGCAACCATTGCTAAATGCATTAAAGATATCATTAACAACAAAAAACAGCAAGACTGAATGACTTAAGACTCCCTAGAATTTCTTGAGCTCACTCTATGCAAGCATTTACTCCATTTCTGAAGATTAAGAGGACCTTTGGTTTCGGTTTACTCACTCTAGGAATTCTCACCTATCTTGCAGTTTCACACTTAAGATGCTTGACTCTTTTCTTATGAGTTTCTTTATACTCTTACCTGGAAAATTCCACAGACAGAGGAGCCTTGTAGGCTACAGTCCATGGGGTCGTTGCAAGGAGTCGGACATGACTGAGCGACTTCACTTCACTTTTTTCTTTATACTACACCAAAAAAGCACTCTGTGAAATAATAAATTCTTAGATTTCAAGTGTTACACTCGAAACTACAGGTGAACAGGAAATTTTCTGGAAATGGAATATGGTAAGTTTTTATGGAAAATGTCCTCATTTGGAATGAAACCTTAAAAAACTATATCTTTAAGAAAATTATGACAGTATATTTAATGACTCACATAAAGAAAACCACAAGATTCAACCAACTCTAACTAGAAATTTTAGATTCTAAGGAGGAAGATACTTGGTGTTGCCTGTATTGCCATTGCTTCTATCTTGGTTTCAAAAAGGGACTCCCTTTCAAATTCTTGAAAGTGATGAGATCTAGGTTTACGGTTAGACTTTTAGAGACAAGGGGAACTTGGTAGAAACATATGAAGGCTTAGGTTCTTGACCTTCTCATCAAGAGTAAGTTCATGTTTCAAGAACTATAGCCTATAAAATGTCTTTGCCCTTGTCCCACCCTTGGGGCATAAGGGGTAAGGAGATAAGAGGATAAGCCTTGAGCTTCTCCTAGAGGCCAACACCACCAGGCACCCTCAGGATCCAATCTACTGGGACACATCTGAAGTGAACTCTGGAAGTTCACTTCAGTTCAGTAGCTCAGTCATGTCTAACTCTTTGTGACCCCATGGACTGCAGCACGACAGGCCTCCCTGTCCATCACCAACTCTCAGAGTTTACTCAAAGTGAGTTGGTGATGCCACCCAAACATCTCATCCTCTGTTGTCCCCTTCTCCCACCTTCAATCTTTCCCAGCATCAGGCACTTTTCAAATGAGTCAGTTCTTCGCATCAGGTGGCCAAAGTATTGGAGTTTCAGCTTCAGCATCAGTCCTTCCAATGAATATTCAGGACTCATTTCCTTTAGGATGGACCGGTTGGATCTCCTTGCAGTCCAAGCGACTCTCAAGAGTCTTCTCCAATACCACAGTTCAAAAGCATCAATTCTTCAGTTTTTTTTTTTTTCCTCAGGTGCTCAGCTTTCTTTACAGTCCAACTCACATCCACACATGACTACTGGAAAAAACATAGCCTTGAATAGACTGACCTTTGTTGGCAAAGTAATGTCTCTGGCTTTTAATAACCTGTCTAGGTTGGTCATAACTTTTCTTCCAAGGAACAAGCCTCTTTTAATTTCATGACTGCAGCCACCACCTGCAGTGATTTTGGAGCCCCCCCCAAAATAAAGTCTATTACTGTTTCCACTGTTTTCCCATCTATTTGCCATGAAATGGTGGGACCAGATGCCATGATCTTAGTTTTCTGAATGTTGAGCTCTAAGTCAACTTTTTCACTCTCCTCATTCACTTCCATCAAGAGGCTCTTTAGTTCTTCGCTTTCTGCCATAAGGGTGGTGTCATCTGCATATCTGAGGTTATTGATATTTCTCCTGGCAATCTTGATTCCAGCTTATGCTTCATCCAGCCCAGCATTTCTCATGATGTAATCTGCATATAAGTTAAATAAGCAGGGTGACAATATACAGCCTTGACGTACTCCTTTCCCTATTTAGAACCAGTCTTTTGTTCCATGTCCAGTTCTAACTACTGCTTCCTGACCTACATACAGATTTCTCAGGAGGCAGGTCAGGTGGTCTGGTATTTCCCTCTCTTTCAGAATTTTCCACAGTTTGTGGTGATCCACACAGGCAAAGGCTTTGGCATAGTCAATAAAGCAGAAGTAGATGTTTTTCTGGATCTCTCTTGTTTTTTGATAATCCGATAGATGTTGGCAATCTGATCTCTGGTTCCTCTGCCTTTTCTAAACCCAGCTTGAACATCTGGAAGTTCACGGGTCACGTACTGTTGAAGGCTGGCTTGGAGAATTTTGAGCATTACTTTACTAGCGTGTGAGATGAGTGTAATTGTGCGGTAGTTTGAGCATTCTTTGGCACTGCCTTTCTTTGGGAACTCTGGAAACTGGCTCATAATCTTCCACTCCAAGCCAACCACTACTGTCTGACTTAAAACTATTTGTGAAAAACCATAGCAGAGGAAAGTGGAGGTGGTGGGAATGAAACAGGCACAAGGGGAGAAGATCCAGAAAGGAGAAAACAAAGACATGCTTAACACCTACAAAGTACCAAAGCTTAGCCCCATCTCCAGTCTCTTAACCTTCTCCAAGTTTCTCAACTTCCTCCTAACCACACTTCCTTCCAGTTAAGCCATACTTACTTTCAAGGACTCTTGCTTCCTCGGCATTCTTATATTTCTGTTATACCTACCTTAGGAGCCCTGAACACAATATGACTTTATTGCACCTAAACATTGGCCACAGAGCAAGACCAGAGAAAATTACACCACTATGCTGACTGATATCCTAAGCGCTTCATGCTATCTGATTTCAGCTCTACTCTCACTGCTTCCTCAGTATTGCATGCCACCCCTCACTCATTTCTGTTAATCTCCCATTCTCCTTAGTAATTATCCAGATCATCACTGTTCTCTTCTCAAGTGCTACCCATGTCATTAATTCTTAGAGATGATTTAGACTTCTACTTTGCACATTAAAAAAAAAAAACCTATCAAGTATGAATTCTGTTTAGCTCCCTGCTTCCTTTTTTTTTTTTTTTTAAACACTGCAAATTTATTATCTAACAGTTCTTTAAGTCATAAGTTTGAGTGGGTTTGGGTAGCTCAGATCCATTTTTCATAAGACTGAAATCAAGGTGTGAGTCAGTGGGGTTTTGGGTAGAATCAGTTTCCAAGTACATGCAGGTTGTTGATAGAATCCATTTTCTTGTGACTGTAAGACTGCGATTCCTATTTCTTTGCAGGCTGTCAGCTGGGGGTTCATCTTTTCTCCCAGAGGCTGCCTATTTTCTTTTGATAGTTTCCATGTGGTCTCCCTCCAGTAAGTGACTGAGTTTCTCTTATGCTTCAGATCTCTTGAGCTTCTTTTTCTGACACATCTCTCTCTTCTGCCTTCCTCTTCTGCTTTAAGCTACCTTCTGTGATTATGTTAGGCCCACCCAGATAATTCAAGTTAATCTCCCTATCTTTTGACAAGGTTATTAGTAACCTTAATTACATATCCAGACTCTCTTTGCATCCCTGCTTCTTTATCTACAGATTTATCTGCAGACATCTCCATTCTCAACTTCAGCAACTGTTCTCAGAGGAGGAGTTTCCTTCCTCTTCTCCAAGGTTTAAATCACAATTATTTGTCTTTATACTTTCTTCTCTACTAGACTGTGAACTATTCAAGGCAGGTGCTGTCTCATCAATTCTGAATTGCAAACACTCAGCATTAATATCTAGCACATAATATATACTCAATAAACAGGTGAACAAGTAAATTGTTGACATCTTTCCTACAAAACTCAGAGAAAATGGGGGGCAAGAAGATGATTTTAAAAAAAATATTTGAAGCTCTTATTTGAAAGTATTTATTTTGTATTTGAAGCTCTCCACAAAAGTATTTACTTTCATGGCTAAGATAATTTAAATTCCTAAAAAAAAAAAAAAAAAAGCCTTTGGAAACACTGGGACTTTACAAATTAGGCCAAACTACATAATATCTAAGAAGAGATTTTTAACTCTGTAACTCTGTTTTTGTATGTGGGAAATGCTCAATTTAATGTTTTGAATTAAATTAACTCAGATATTATTAAACAAATAATCCATAAAATATTACCATGAAATTTGAAAGAAAGAGGTAAAATGCACATCCATGGAACTTATATATAATCTATAATACAGATCTGTGAAATTACTGAATCTGTTCAATATAACATCAATAGGAATGTCATAAAACCTCTAATCTGCATTAAAACCATCATTCTACCATCTTTTTTAGGATGCCAGGAAAACACATCAAAAAATATACACTTACATGTGAAGATTTTTAAAAATCCACTTCCACAAAGGAAGCAGTTACTTGAATAAGCAGTGGAAATGCGACTTTGTTATTACTATTATTATCATAGCCTTTTCAACTTATTAAATAAGCATCGGTCTCTAATTTTAAATGAGTCATAAAAACTCTTCATAAGTAATTCCATTCAACAAAAGTGTATTAAGCTCCTGTTTGGACTAGGCACGAAACGAGGTGTTTGGGATACAAACATGAAAAAGGCAGTCCATACCTGCAGGGCATTTCTGATTTAGTAGGAAAGACAGAAATAAAAATAAGTTATCCCTAATATAATATGACATTATCACAGATGTGCATGAAATGTTTCTGGAATCTAGCCAAGAGAGACTGATCTTGCCAGGGTGATGGCAGAAGATTAGGGATGGACACAGGGGAAGAGATAACACAGAGTCTGGGCCTTGGAGGATGGCTTGAGGTTCCTAGTTGGGCAAAGGAAGGGAAATGGCAGCCTAAAGACAGAGATCAGCATTAGATTAGGCACAGTGGCATGGACCTAGAAGTTGTCCTCTCAAGACAGCCAGTCATCCCTTCCGTGGCTGGGAGCCTTGCAGGTGAGTGCCTGAGTACAAGGTTGACAGGTTCCCAACTAAGACAGGCCTCAACACCATGCCAGGAGTTTTTAATCTGTTTTGTAAAAACCCAGAAGTTTCTAATCAGGGAGGCTACATAATGAGATGTGTGTTTAAAAGCTAACTCTGGTGGCAGAGTAGAGGAAGGACCGGAGAACAAAGATCAGAGGGCGGGAGTCTAGCTGGAGGAATGTTCTTAACCTTTTTCTGGGGACACTGCCTCACTGTCTGGCTTTGGGTTTTTTGCCAATTAAGCCTCCCTATCCCTCCAAGTCCTTTGGAAGCACATGAACAATTGGGTCGAGAGGCCTCAGAAGGCTGCCTCCCTACTGATGCCCCAGCTTTCCCCTGAGCTTCTCCAGAACATGAAGGCCTAGCACTGATGCTGGGAGCCTCTGATCTCTGACCGCTAGACTGTCTGACTGCCAAGCTGTACTGATTGCTGTTACTTATTTTTCCCTTTATGTCTTACATGCCCCTCACTACTCAGAGATCAGTTCCCTGAGTTAGGGAACTACATAGCAAAGGGCAGGCACAGAGGAAGGAGAAATCAGTGGAACTGACTTGTTTAAAATGTCATGTTCTCTCATTCTATCCCTTACTTTTTTTTCCCATGGAATACTCTAGTGGACCTCCCTAGGAAAATGCCCATGTACAAAAATTTGTATGCAGTTTTGAGAAGATTCTTATATCCTCTGAGGTCCAGGCATTAAATTCAAATTAAAAGTCCTGAGTACTACTGAAGTAATCCAGACAAGAGACCAGAAATGGGAAGAGGCAACAATTGTAAGAAATAGTAGTAGGAAAAGAACAGAAGATAGGGGAGGTATTCATCAGAAATCAAGAGAGGAACTGAAAATAAAAGAGAGAGGAGTCGTCAAGGATGACCTGAAGGCATCTAGCCCGGGAACATAAGAAAAATGATCGTCATCTCAGAAAATAACCAAGAAGTTAGCAATAGGAAATTATAACTTAGTTTTGGGCTATAAGGCATGTGAGATTCAGGCAGTAATGCCCATTAAAAAAGACTTGTTGAAAGCTTAGAAAAGATATCAGAACTCCTGGTTCAATATTTTTGAATGTTTGCTCTGGGTACATGAAAAATCTCCAAAAGCTTTAAAGCAGAGGAATGTGACAAGAGGGACAAACGCTCCGGAGACAGAGGATGAGGCCTGGAAAGAGAACATGTGATGTAAAAATCAGGAGGTTCATGCTGATCTAGGTCAGATCATTTGGGGCTGAGGTAGGAGAGGGAAGCCAAGTAGTTTAGGCAGGAACAGACAAGAGATAACACTTTCCGGAACTCTGGCAACCTAGAGGCGGGATTTAAGGAGAGGCGCAAGGCAACTTCTTCCGAGACTAGTGAAGTAAAGAGAAGAGGAAGCGAGCTGAGGTTACGCATGCTGGGCTTTGTTTATCACCTGGAGCAGGGGCTGAGGTCATCTAAAGAGTGCAGGATGAGGAGATGGCACTGGTAGACATGTGACCAGTTTGGGAAGAACATGAGGAACTGGGGAAATGTGTGGGAAGGTGGGCTTGAGCAGACAGATGCCACCGGGTAAGTGAACTCAGCACAGGAAAGTCAGGTCACTGAGGAACTTGCCTCTTTGTTGTAATTATATAAGCAACTTACAGTGTGAGGTAAGGTGTAGGTTCTTACTCAATTCTGTAAATATAAATTTTATTAAAGCTGGCCTAAGAATCTTGACTTTTGGGGTTTTAACCACTGTTTTTTCCAAAACTGAATCTTAAACTTTAGCATTGCGGGGTAAATCAAATTACCACAAAAAACCACCACCACCACCACCACCACCACCACCACCACCACCACCAAACAAAACTACCCCAAAATCCAAAACTACCACATGGCCTGTTCTCACCATTTTGAGGCTTTAATTTTCTTTTCTAAATCATTTGCATCTTTTCTCCTTCCTCCATAATTTATGGACTAACAGTGCCAAAGCATTTCTTCTCTTCATTTCCTGAGTTGTTAATTAACTGCTTATTTTAATAACTGCTTCTGTTAATCTCTTCCTAAAAACACCTAATCTTTATCTGGATGAGGCACAAACATAACACTCCTGGTTATAGTACCATAAAGGAAGGTGGTAGTGAAAACCATAATTCAAAATGGCCAAAACTGGCTTTATATATTTGGTTTTGGAATTTAAGTTGCTAATTATATCTGAATATAGGAGTAAATGAAATTTTGGGATTGTGTTCTTTGACTCATTCAACAAGTGTTACATTAAGATGAGTTTGTTCTCTTCTGATTATTTCTCTTTCCTCAGTGAAATTGAAGATTTCAAATTATCAGCTGCTGGTGAGGATGGAATGAGGCAAGAGGTAATGTTGGATGTTTGAGGAGAATGGAGATGAACTAGTCCTCTCAGAGAGGCAAGAAGGAAATTGACAAGACTAAGGAAATACATCCCTTCTAGAAGGAATGCTAGGAAACACTGAATCCAAGATATACTGATGCTTGCTTGATATTTGGTTCTTAAATTTAAAGTCAGGTCAAACATCATGGTTTTGGGTTTTTCTGAAGCCACATGCAAGTCTGGGGACTGGTACAGAGTAAGCAGGTACCTGATAAACAGTTGACACACACAACATGAGGAGCAAGGTTGTTAAGGGTGTACCGTAGGAGGGTAAAGGCCTTCTGCAATGGCTCAGCAGGTAAAGAATCCACCTGCAAATGCAGGAGACTCAGGAGATGTGGGTTCAATCCCTGGGTCAGGAAGATCCCCTGGTGAAGGAAATGGCAACCCACTCCAGTATTGTTGCCTGGAAAATCCCACACTCAGAGGAACCTGGCAGGCTACAGTCCATAGGATGGCAAATAGTCGGATGCAACGGAGCACACACAGAGGAGGGTAAAGGTGGTAGACCATGGAATCTAAGCCGGGTAGAGATGACAAAACAGCTGGGAAGTGATATAGAGTAAATTAACTGGAAGATCCCATAGGACTGAACTTGCTGGAGTAGGGGTGAGACGTAGGCTAAAAGAAAGCAAGGAGAAAATGGGAGGTGGCTAGAGAGTAAGAGGCTTAAAACTGAGATACCCAAACCTGTGGTTATTAGTCATGGTGCAGTCTTGGGTATGACCAAAGTGAGTGTCTGAGATGGAGTCAAAGAAAATTTAAATGGAAATGAGGACTCTGAAGAACTGTGAAGACAGACTGTTAGACAAATCACCAACAAGGATACTAAAGTCACCAGTGACACATAGAAAAATAAAACAATCAAGATTACAGTTAGAGGAGCAAGTAAGCCAGACAACTTCTTTATCTGGCGCCCCTGTTCATTCTGCTCTAGCAGGGCTATTCCTGTTCTCTTCCATTTTGTTCTCCGTATGTTAGGGACAATGAAAAGTATTAATATCTATTATTGTAAAAGTAATGTCTATTATTGTCTATTATTTTACATCATTATGTAAAAGCTATTAATAAAGGTACAAATAATGTTAAATGCCAGTGACATAAATACAGCAAATGGTAATGCCATTGTTTACTAAGGATTTAAGCAAATATGACACTGGAAACTCACTGTAAGACTATATTCTGTAAATAATTTAGTGTAAGGATTGTTTGTATCTTATTCTAGAGCTGTTGTCATAAGGAATTTTTAATGATTTGCTAGAATATGAACCACAAAGCTGAATTTCAATTACATTTCACAATGGATATTTGTCAAATGGATGAAAGTACAGCTTGTGGTCAAGCACCAGATAGGTGAAGAATGACTGGTTTAAGCGCATTAGGAAATAAATTATGTGAAAAATCTCTACAGAACATTAAAAATTACTAACCCAGAGTCCCATTTTTCTGACCACTAATTCTCAGACTTAGATTTCTAAAGCTATTATAGCTAAACAACTTCTTTAAAAACAACAACAACTAGAGATTAGTGTTGTCATTGGGTTGCTTAGCTTTCATTTTGCAAGGTAAAGATTTCTTTTTTAAAATATAAATTTATTTATTTTAATTGGAGGTTAATTAATTTACAATATTGCATTGGTTTCGCCATACATCAACATGAATCTGCCACAGGTATATGCGTGTTCCCCATCCTGAACCCCCCTCCCTCCTGCCTCCCCAACAAAAATATCAAACCTGACATCTTCTATCACCGCCATTTAATCTAAGAAAATATACTGTACTATCAAAAGGTAGCATGGACATATGATCTCAGAATGAAGAAGAGTTTTTTGTATTAGACTCAAGAGTAAGTGCTCTGGAGTCAGCTTGTCTGGGTTCAAGTCCTGGTTCTTCCACTTACAACTGGAAATAATAATAGCAACTACATCAGAATATTATTATGATGATTAAGGCACTTAGAAAGAGCTCATGCTGTTGCTGCTAAGTTGCTTCAGTCATGTCGGACTCTGTGAGACCCCACAGACGGCAGCCCACCAGGCTCCTCCATCCCTGGCATTCTCCAGGCAAGAACACTGGAGTGGGTTGCCATTTCCTTCTCCAAGAAAGAGCTCATAAATAGGCTTAATTAATATTAGCTTATTTTTTTAATCACCTTGCTGTGCAGGAGTTATGAGATGCAACCAGCCTGCCAACTGGTAGGTGAGAATTAAATCACTGTTAGGTGACTGTAAAGCCTGAAAATAAATGAAGATCTTGCTTGTGAAATTCTTTCTGAGACTGACTACTGTGACCATCTGGCCCCTTAAACACTTTATCTAAAACACTATTGTCACTGGGACACTGCAAATTACCAGGACTCATTCCACTGATGAACGTCAAAATCCAAATTAACACTGTAGTAAATGAGTTGTAACAGTAGTTTCACAAAGATTTTGCTAGTGTTCAGTAGGGCAGGATTCTCTGTAGCTTTAGCCTCTTTCCAGGTGGATTACTATCAGAGTCAATCCTCCCTGCTCCTCTTATGCCTTAAGCAAGATTCAATTCATACCAACTTCTCAAGCCTTCCAACCTCATTAAGGGTCAATGTGTAGCTCCACCCATAAAAACGAAGCTACCATGACTATCACTTTCACATGTATATACCTTTCTAACATCTCTCTCCCCAACCTGTTCTATTATAATAAGCATGTTTCTTCTTCAAAGTTCCCCTTATCACCCCAATTGTACTGATTCTCAGTCCCTAACTATCAGATATTAGAAAGCTGCCACTCCTCTTTCTTAGGGTGGCACACACCTCACTCTGTGGCACTCACCTGGGATGATCTGGTTCTATTAAGATGAACTGGGGCTATTTCTGGGTATTTCACCCAAAAGGACATTTGCAATGCTAGATAACCACTGCCCATCCTTTGTCTCTTAGTTTGAGGTAGCTTAGTATGATACACTCTTCCAATTCTAACTTTCACCCTCTTAAATTAGCAATTCTCCAACCATGTACAAACGTGTAACACTGTTTGAGCCCCACGTATTGTTACTCGGTGATTATAATCACACAAACTTTGGTGGGGAGAACTTTAAGAGGCACTGCAGATGGTGACTGCAGCCATGAAATTAAAAGACGCTTACTCCTTGGAAGAAAAGTGTTGACCAACCTAGATAGTATATTCAAAAGCAGAGACATTACTTTGCCGACTAAGGTCCGTCTAGTCAAGGCTATGGTTTTTCCTGTGGTCATGTATGGATGTGAGAGTTGGACTGTGAAGAAGGCTGAGTGCCAAAGAATTGATGCTTTTGAACTGTGGTGTTGGAGAAGACTCTTGAGAGTCCCTTGGACTGCAAGGAGATCCAACCAGTCCATTCTGAAGGAGATCAACCCTGGGGTTTCTTTGGAAGGAATG
This sequence comes from Oryx dammah, assembly GCF_014754425.2. NCBI lineage: Eukaryota > Metazoa > Chordata > Mammalia > Artiodactyla > Bovidae > Oryx > Oryx dammah. The sequence continues at coordinate 16,982,035 of NW_024070192.1, read as the reverse complement.
ATGCTAAAGCTGAAACTCCAGTACTTTGGCCACCTCATGCGAAGAGTTGACTCATTGGAAAAGACTCTGATGCTGGGAGGGATTGGGGGCAGGAGGAGAAGGGGACGACAGAGGATGAGATGGCTGGATGGCATCACGGACTTGATGGACCTGAGTCTGAGTGAACTCTGGGAGATGGTGATGAACAGGGAGGCCTGGTGTGCTGCGACTCATGGGGTCGCAAAGAGTCAGACATGACTGAGCGACTGAACTGAACTGAACTGAAGGTGTGTGCTATGATTAGTATGGATGACTTTTGATCTAAAAGTCTAAACAGAGTAAGACCTTATCCATTATAATAAAGCTTATGTAGCCCCTCTGATGAAAATAATACATGAAAATATGTGTAAGACATCTAATGTACTAACTATAATCTCTTTTCTTAAGATAGTTCAATGAAAAATAGCCTGTTTCTACAATGTAATTAATAAACAGTAATGTTTGCTGTTTATAATCTTTGAAATATTACCCATAAAAGTTAAAAATCTGCATTTGTTAATCTCTTCAATTTTAAAAAGCAGTGAATTTTCTTTGTTTTCCTGAGATTGCATCAGAAGCAAGCCACACTGAGGAAAAATTGTCAGTCAACTTTTAGGTAACCAAAAGAGGAAAAAAAATTAGGGCAAACACTAATTTTACACACGAGTGGGCAGAATAAGAATAAATTAGGATTGATCTCTGTCAAATTAGCATTAGGATAAAGAGTGTTTATTTCATGGGGAAACACGATCCATAAAGAGAGAGAGAGAAGTGTGAAGTCGGTTTGGTGATGTTTAAAGGGGAATCCCACATAACTTCCAGTTCAAATGCAGACAGATTTGCCAGGTCTGCCAAAACAGGGAGGCTATCAACAGAATAGCGGCAAGTCAGGACATATTCACCAGTCTTGCAAGTTGCTCTCTGCAGTTGTGCAGACCAGATTTGAATGCTTATTTTTAAATCGTGCATGCACTTGCAGAAAACACAAGCACAAGCTAATGCTAATATTTAGTCTTTTAAAGTTTGTACAATTCCAACTTCTCCTAGAATTATGAGCATTTTCTTAGTTCTGTTCAACTTATCCTTTCAGTAGTACCATATGATTATTTATATTAAGAAACAGTTTTCAATTTTCCATCCACACAAGGAGGACTTGGAGCGTAACTTCCATCAATTCATAATATCGGAGGGGTTTCTGTTTGTTTCAAAGATTGTCAATCAGCCTCTAAAACAAGTCATCTACATTTGCTTAGCTGGGCACTTATCAAATCTTTAAGAAAAGGAAATAAGAATGGAAACAAAACTTGGACCCCATGTAAGCAGTCAGGTCTTTGATCATCCATTCTCTGGGTATCATTTCATCTAGTAGAGACCCACTGTTGCCCCCGACGATTTTAAAATGCTGAGAGCACTTTGAGTTCCGTTATGATTAAGTGAAACGGGCCTGTGCCCTGAGCACCAAACAGTGCAGGATGCCTGACTGGTCTATATCCAAATTAGTCACCTGAGATTCAATACAGATCTTCTCACTAGATAGCCCACAACTAAAGACGGGGTGTGTGTAGCAACGCTCCAAACTAATCTCTGCTGACACCTCCACCTTTTATACTCCCTCAGAGGGAGTGGCCTGGTATTTCACAAATTCTTGATGACAAAGATCATGCTTCTACTATATAGCAGGTCCTGCCTTGCTACCATCTGGCAGCATCATCTTTATTAGTTTCAGAATTTTACAGCTTCTCCTGTCTTCTTTTTTTTCCCCTCTGTCCCTGTTTTAAACCCACTCTATTTGCTGTTCTGTAAGGCCTCTGCTTCTGACTAGCAAATACCTTGTTTTCTCTAGCCGGCAACTTATTCTTTCCTCACTTATACCTGGACCTTCTACTGTATCAGTTCATGTTCTTCTGTTTCTCAGAAGTCACCTCCTTAATGCATGCCACCTGACTGATCACATCTAAGTCTGTTAACACTACTAAGCTCTGACCACATTTTTGGGCTCTGCCTCTACTCTCTATTCTACTCTACTCTTTAACTTACAACGGCAGCAGCTGTCAAACTTTAACATGCACCAACCTCCTATGCATCTAAAAACTCAGATTTCCAAGCACTAATCCTAGAAATCTGAATTCATTAAGTCTGGAGTGGAGCTGGGGAAGTTATAAAACAAGCACTCTCTAGGTGATTTTAATGTGGGCCACAGGACACTTTGAGAAACATCATTCATAGTTATACTGACACTACAAAGCAGCTCTTAGCTGCTTTCTAAGAGCTCTTAGCTTTTTATTTAGTGTAAATGTTTTATAGCTTCAATTAAATCATAAGCTAATAAGAATACTTTTTTTTTTTAATTCCTTGACAAGTTGCAGCTATAGACGAGCAAAGAGTTACTCTAACAAGATAAAAGTTATCAAGAAAAAATGTAAGGGACTTCCCTGGTGGTCCACTGGTTAAGACTCCGTGTTCCCACTGCAGCAGGCCTGGGTTCAGTTCTTAGTCAGGGAACTAAGATCCCAAATGCAATGTGGCTTGGCCAAAAATTAAAAATAAAAAAGAATAAATGTTAAGATTTCTATACTTGAGTACAGCTAGGGGAGATATACGCTTATGGGAGATGACACGGTGGGAGGGATTTACTTAAAAGTAAATTCACCCGTGGCGGATTCATGTCGATGTATGGCAAAACCAATACAATATTGTAAAGTAATTGGCCTCCAATTAAAATAAATAAATTTATATTTTAAAAAAAGAAAAGCTCATCCAACCAAAAATAAATAAATAAATAACTTTTTAAAAAAAGTAAGTTCGGTATTAATCAAGATAGAATGTGGATGTCTAAAAAATTAACTCAATTTCAGCCTGCATTAAAAGAAGACTGATGCTTTGAACAAAGGATGAACAGTTCTTGTCTACTGTCTAACAGGGACCACACCTGTAGTACTCCAAGTATTCCACTGATTTCTGAGTTTCACAACTTAAGGCAAATATAAACAGATATTAAAGTTCACAGAAATGAGAATAGAATGGTAGAGGGCTAAACATCAGGTTATAAAGGGATTTTCTAGAAGAACGAATCAAGCTGGGACTTTTAGCTTAGGGAAAACATAAATGTGAGGAGAGTTTATGTCTGGACAGAACAGCTTTCTTCACACACCTAAAGGGCTTTCAGGGGGAAGCAAGGAATCCTTTTCTGTATAGTCTTAGGGGGCGAACTAGTGCTGGCAGCAGAAGCTACGAGAACCTATGTTTCACCTTAAGTTAAGGAAGACACAATCAATGGTTGTCCAAAAAATGGAAGGCAGTGTTCAGAGAGAATGAGTTTCCTGTCACTAAGGAATTCAAGCTTAGCCTAAGGAACTTGGCAGAAGTTACTCAGCAGAAATAGAAAATTTAAATAAAAGACAAGTATGTAAATTAAATGAGTTTTAAGATCACTTGCAATGCTGAGATTCTATAATTCCTTTGATATTCTCTGGTAGAACCAGCTAGTTTTGCAAAGACAATAATATGTGAAATAAATATTCCAGGATGGGAACAAAGAAGGAGATGGAAGGCTAGGAAGATGATAAAGAGGCTACTGCTGTAATTCATGTGTAATTTACTGAAAGTATGAAAAAGAAGAGGAATGATCCACTCCCCCCACCTCAAAAAAAAAAAAAAAAAGGCAGAAACAAAATTAAGAGTAGTCAATAATGGATTTGAGAAAATGCATGCACACATGTATACAGCCAACTGATCTCTGACAAAAATCAAAGGCAATACAGTGGAGCAAAAACAATCTTTTCAAAAAATGGTGCCAGAACACCTGGACATCAACATGCAAAAACAACAACTACAAACCTGATCTAGACACAGACTTTACCCCCTTCACAAAAATTAATGCAAAATCAATTACAGACCCAAATGTAAAATGCAAAACTGTAAAACTCCTAGAAGATAACACAGGAAGAAACCTACATGACCTTGGGTATGGCAGTTACTTTTTAGATATAATACCAAAGGCATGATCCATGAGAGAAAGAACTGATAAGCTGGACTTCATGAAAATTAAAAACTTCTGCTCTGTTAAAGACAACGTCAAGAGGATGAGAACAAAAGCTACAGAATGGGAGAAAATATTTGCAAACAACACATCTGATAAACCATTATTATCCAAAATACAGAAAGAACTCTTAAACCTCAACAATAAGAAAACAGCCCAATTAAAAAGTGGGCCACAGACCTTAACAGACATTTTACCAAATAAGATAAACAGATGGCAAATAAGCATATGAAAAGATGCTCTACATAATATGTCATCAGAGAAATGCAAATTAGAACAGTGAGATATCACTCCATAGCTATTGAACAGCCAAAGCCCAGAGACTGACAACGCCAAACACTGGTAAGGATGTGGAGCACTGGAATTCTCATTCATTGCTGGTGGGAATGCAAAATAAATCAGGCACTTTGGAAAACAGTATGATGGCTTCTTACAAACCTACTCTTTCCATTTGATCCAGCAATCACACTCCTTGGTATTTACCCAAAGGTGTTGAAAACTTATGTCTAAACTAAAAGATGCCCATGGATGTTTATAGGAGCTTTATTCATAACTGCAAAACCTGGAACCAACCACGATGTCCTTCAGTAGGTGAACGCATAAACAAACTGTGGAACATCCAGACCATGGAATATCATTCAGGACTAAAAAGAAATGAGGTATATCAAGTGACAAAAAGACATGGAGAAAGCATAAATGCATATTACTAATCAGAAAAAGCTACTATATGACATTCTGAAGACAAATCTATGCAGTCAGTAGGAAGATCAGGGAAGGGGGTGGCAGAGTATTTTTAGGGTAGTGAAAATACTCTGTATGATACCATAATGATGGATACACATCACTACATTAATACATTTGTTCACACTCAGAGAACATACAACACCAAGAGTAAAATATAATGTGAACTCGGGACCTGTGTGATAATGATGTGTCAAAGTAGGTTCAGTAACTGTAACAATGGTGCCACTCTGGTGGAGGACGGTGATAGTGGGGAAGGCTGTGCACTTGTGGGAACAGGTGGTATACAGGAAATCTCTGTACCTTCCCCTCAATTTTCCTAGGAACCTAAAATCGCTCTAAAAAAATCAATTTAAAAATGCATGCAAAGTACAAATGATATGGCCAATAAGGGATTAATATCCAACATATATAGTCCCAGGTGGTGCTTGTGGTAAAGAACCCGCCTACCAATGCAGGAGACACAGGAGACCCAGGTTTGATCCTTGGGTCAGGAAGATCCCCTGGAGGAGGGCATGGCAACCCACTCCAGTATTTCTGCCTGGAGAATTCCATGGACAGAAGAGTCTGATGGGCTACAATCCATGGTGTCGCAAAGAGTCGGACACGACTGAGCGACTAAACACACACATCCAACATATACAAACAGCTTATACAACTCAACACCAAGAAAAACAAACAACCCTGTTGAAAAATGGGCAGAAGAACTGAATAGACATTTTTCCAAAGAGGAAATGCAGATGGCTAACAGGCACATGGAAAGATGCTCAACAATGCTAGTCATCAGAGAAATGCAAATCAGAACCATAAACAGGTATCACCTCACACCTGTGTCAGAACAACTATCGTCAAAAAGAACACAAATAAAATGTTGGCGAGGATGTGAAGAAAAGGGCACCCTTTAACACTGTTAACAATATGGTGGTTTCTCAAAAAAACTAAAAGTAGAACTACCATATGACCTGACAACAACTCCATTCCTGGATATATATCTGAAAAAAAAAAAAAAATGAAAACACTAATTTGAAAAGATACACATTCACAATGGAATGCTACTCAGCCATAAAAAAGAACAAAATCTTGCCATTTGCGGCAAGATGAATGGACTTGGACGGCATCATGCTAAGTGAAACCAGACTGAGAAAGACAAATACTATATGACATCACTTACAGATGGAATCTAAAAAATACAACTAGTGAATGTACCAAAAAAGAAGCAGATTCGTAAATATAGAAAACAAACTAGTTGTTACCAATAGGGAGGGAGGGATGGGAAATGCAGGAATGGGGAGTGGGAGATACAAACCGCTGGGTATAAAACAGGCTCAGGGTGTATTCTACAGCATGGGGAGTGTAGTCAATATTCTGTAGGAACTGTAAATGGAAAGTAACCTTTAAAAATTGTATTTAAAAAGTAGAAAAAATAAAAATAATAAAAAGTACTTGAGTACTTAAAAGTACTTTGGGTTAGCCAAAAAGTTCCTTAGGGTTTTCTGTACTATCTTATGGAAAAACTCAAATGAACTTTCCAGCTAAGTGATAAAAAAAATTAAAAACCATGCAAAGCAAAGGAAAAATGGAAGAAAACATGACCCTAAGACCTAGAAAATAAAGGTAACTGGATTAAAGAACCATTTGTGGGGTGGGGGAAGAAATGTTTAATAATGTAAGAAAGTTTTGAACATTTCAAGAATTCATTTCAGTAAGAATTCTAATGAGAGATGGTGAAAGCATCTGGAGATACAGTCATATACTACATCCAGTAAAGGCGGTCTAGATGCTTTGATAGAAGGAAACCTGTCTCCAGAGAATAGTGAAGCTTATTCTCGCGAATGGGGGAGTGTGGCTTCACATTCAAGTTGTGAAATAAAGAACAAAAAAACCTGATAATAAACCAACTTATTTAAAGCGCTGAATCAAGAGGCCTACAGAGCACCAGCCTGGGAGCAGGTGCTACACACGCCCCTGCCCCACAGGGGAGAGGCTACCTACATCCTCGCCCCTTCCGTGACTCCAGCTCAAATAAACTGCTTACCCTCCTGGGGCCCCAATGTCCTCGTCTAGGAAATGAGAATGACACAAGTTTTTAAATAAGCTTTTCTCAAACTTGTGTTCCTTGGAACATTAACAGTTATATCTTTATGTAAGTATGTTTGTTAAGTAAGTTTAAGTAAATTTGAGAAACGTCAGACTAGATAATTTCTATGGTTTCCTACTCTAACAAGGTCTAATTCTGATTCAAAATATAGCTACCTTAACGTTTTAAAACCGAATGTATCTTCAGATATACTATCGTCTTTTAATTATCTCATAGAAGTATTAAACAATGCAAAATGGGTGACAATCCTTTCAAGAAAATTTCATACCTTGACAGTGGCAACTGAGAGCAGAAAGCAAAGGGTCCAAGAGCAAGAGGGGAAGAAACTGATAAAGGACCAAATAATTAATAGTAAAGCATGTAAATAATGTCTTTGATCCTGTTTGTCTATCCTAAATGATCTTTTCCTTCAAATTCTTAGACAAGTTGCTAAAAACAGAATCACTCAAGTTCAAACAATTTGATTTTTTTAAAATTCATTTTTAAACAAAATGGAGAAAAGAATCCAATCTTTTGACTGTGGCAATAAACGATCATCTTTCTTTATGTTACAGTCTCACCTGGAGCCATTACTGCATGTAACATGAACATGAACTTTGAAGAGCTGAGTTCTATGTCATTTAGTATGACATGGTCAGCCTTCCATAGCCAGATAAAGAAAGATCAGACTGCAGAGAATTTATAACATTATAAAGCGGTCTTCCTTTCTCCCTTTTTCTAAGCTCTTCACAGCCTCAGTTGGTTGCCTAAATGAACACTTAGGAGAGGAAGTCAAAGTAACCAAGTAGCATACAGAAAAGCAAGAAGAAGCAATAAAGAGAAGTTTTGTAGAAAGAGAAGTGCAGTAACACAAGAAAAGTGTCAGGCACAAAAGTAGTAGTTGTGGGTCACCATGGAAATGTCTTTGGAATGCATTAATAATCTGCAATTTGGGTAATTCTCCTACGTATATGTGAGATGTGACTGAATATATCTAATGTGTGTGGATTAGCATCATACTAATTACAGGTTTATCCTCTAGTAACCATTCATTATCAAAAGACTCGTAAGTCTTGCTAAGTTTTCTCCCTCATTACAGGATTCTAGGTAGATTTTCAAAAATCAAAGTACTTCTAAAAAACTGTATCACTGTGGATAAATCTGAGTAAATATATGTATAAATAATTCAGAAGTTTAAGCTACAGATGTGTGCACCTTTATATATCAGTTTTCAGTCACTCTGGAATAAGAACAGAACTCAAACTATTACTTACTCAGAGAAAAGATACTGTATTAAGACCAGAGGTATTAGTGAAGTATTCAAAGTCACAAATAAATCTCTGAGTAAAAGATTCATTAAATACAATGACTCTCAATGTCAAATTTTAACACTATTAGTAAAATGGTACATGGAAGGGATTTACTGTTGTCTACGGTAATTTCTTTAAGAAACCTGAAAGAACACTATGTTAATTATTTAAAAAGTAAATGTAAAACCCTAGTTGCTGGCAGGGTTTTTTAAAAATTATGAACATAATATCAAAGGTAGATTACTCAAGATAACAAATCATATGGAACTCAGAGAAAGTCTTATTTGAATCATGGTAGAAGTATCAAGGCTCTTCCTCTTCCTCTCCTAAACAGTGATGTGTTATGTTCTGGGCAGTGTTTTGCTAACATTATAGTTAATTCTTTCTTCCACTTCCCTTCCTACAACATCCTATTCTCTATAGTGTCTTTCAAGATGATTATTGTTTTTCTAAGTCAGTATACTACACATAAGAAGAAACTAACAAGAGTTATAGAAGAAAGTGAGAGAGCATTTATCAGCTCTTTTCTGATGGAATGTGATAAAAAGTAAATAGAGATCAGCCAAAGTATGAGTTCATAAACAAAGAAAACATATTTCCAGGTGTCCCTTGACTACCTTATCAACAAACACTGTTCAAAATGTATAATTACAAAATATCAAGAGGATAATCTCAGGCATAAACTGTTTTGAACAGCAACAAAAGTTTAAGACAAGGAGATATACCTAAACATTTGATTAAAGGGAATAGATTGAAGATTTTTGTCTTTTATAACAGTACTTTTTGGCAATATAATCATACCAACCACCATTTATGTAGTGTTTCACAGTGAGCAAGGTACTATGTTAGGAAATTTTTATACACTAATGCTCTACTGACAATAAACTTACAAAGTAAGTAATTTTTCAGGTGAGGATACCAAAACTCAGAAAGTTCAGGGCCCAGGGCCCTGAAGTACTAAGATGCCATGGGGGATACAAGTGATAGGTGGTGATGTCAAAGCCAGCCCTGTTGGTGTGCCCAAAAGCCTTCTTACTGTTGAGGAAGAGATGCTAATTTACCAGTACAAGCTTATCTTGATACAGTTTTGGTAGTGTGATTTATATTTCTTTAAAAAGTCATTATATGCATTCTTTCTTGGGAAAAAGCCCATGATACACTCTGTTTTATTATTATTATTTTTTAATGAAAACACCCTTTATTTTAACTGTGGAAAATTCTGAAAGAGACAGAAATATCAGACCACCTGACCTGCCTCTTGAGAAATCTGTATGCAGGTCAGGAAGCAACAGTTAGAACTGGACATGGAACAACAGACTGGTTCCAAATAGCAAAAGGAGTTCGTCAAGGCTGTATATTGTCACCCTGTTTATTTAACTTATATGCAGAGTACCTCATGAGAAACGCTGGACTGGATGAAGGACAAGCTGGAATCAAGACTGCCAGGAAAAACATCAATAACCTCAGATATGCAGATGACACCACCCTTATGGCAGGAAGTGAAGAACTAAAGAGCCTCTTGATGAAAGTGAAAAAGGAGAGTGAAAAAGTTGGCTTAAAGCTCAACATTCAGACAACAAAGATCACGGCATCTGGTCCCATCACTTCATGGGAAATAGATGGGGAACAGTGGAAACAGTGAGAGACTTTATTTGGGGGGCTCCAAAATCACAGCAGACAGTGACTGCAGACATGAAATAAAAAGACACTTACTCCTTGGAAGAAAAGTTATGACCAACCTAGACAGCATGTTAAAAAGCAGAGACATTACTTTGCCAACGAAGGTCCATCTAGTCAAGGCTATGGTTTTTCCAGTGGTCATGTATGGATGTGAGAGTTGGACTACAAAGAAAGCTGAGCACCAAAGAATTGATGTTTTTGAACTGTGGTGTTGGAGAAGACTCTTGAGAGTCCCTTGGACTGCAAGGAGATCCAACCAGTCCATCCTAAAGGAAATCAGTCTTGAATATTCATTGGAAGGACTGATGTTGAAGCTGAAACTCCAATACTCTGGCCACCTGATGCAAAGAGCTGACTCATTTGAAAAGACCCTGATGCTGGGAAAGATCGAAGGCGAGAGGAGAAGGGGACAACAGAGGATTAGATGGTTGGATGGCATCACCGACTCAATGGACATGAATTTGAGTAAACTCTGAGAGTTGGTGATGGACAGGAAGGCCTGGCGTGCTGCAGTCCACAGGGTCGCAAAGAGTCGGACATGACTGAGCGACTGAACTGAATCTATTATTTTATTTTTTGGAGGGTAATTCCTTTACAGTATTGTGGTGGATTTTGCCTTCCATTGACATCAATCAGCCACGGGTGCACATGTGTTCCCCCATCCTGAACTCCCCCTTCACCTTCCTCCCCACTCCATCCCTCTGGGCTGTCCCAGAGCACCAGTTTTGAGTGCCCTGCTTCATGCATCAAACTTGCACTGGTCATCTATTTTACATATGATAATATACATGTTTCAATTGCTATTCTTTCAAATCATCTCACCCTCGCCTTCTCCCACATAGTCCAGAAGTCTGTTCAATACACTCTTTAATAAAGAAAAATGTCACAGTATGACCAGTATGATACTGATCACAATGACCAGTGTATGATTCTATTTAAACAGAAAAAGTCTACACACGAGTAGTGAAGTCACTTAGTCGTGTCCGACTCTTTGCGACCCCATGGACTGTAGCCTATCAGGAAATCCTATCCTATCCGTCTGGGATTTTCCAGGCAAGAGTGCTGGAGTGGATTGCCATTTCCCTCTCCAGGGGATCTTCCCGACCCAGGAATCGAACCCAGGTCTCCCGCATTGTAGGCAGACGCTTTACCATCTGCGCCACCAGGGAAGCCCTGGAGCCAGTCAAAAATACATACGTGTATAAAGACCTAAGTAAAATACCTTCCCCCTTCTTACTGCTGTAGTCCAGTTCCATTCAGGAACAATATAAGAAGTCTTTCCTAGATTAAGAAGGAATCTAAAAGGATCAACATAGACTTAGTAACATTTTAAAGACAAGGCTTAAGTCTGTATTCATCAGGGCATCTGCTGCTTCCTCATACTGCCTACTTTGCTAATTTGGTTCATAATGTATCTTATACTTTATACAATACTGCTCGAGGTATGCTGTGTTAGTCCCACATACACCATAAGCATCTTGAGGGCAGGATTTGGATCTAAGTGTTCTACAACTGAGTTAATCAAGTTCTTGGTGTTTATTCACTTCCTAAAAACGTGCACTGTAAGCCAGGCACCAGCCCAGGAGCAGAACATACACTAGTAACCAAATAAAGGTCTCTTCCTTCCTGAATTTATCTTATGCTCATGGGGGGTAGGGGCATGGCGGGGCCTACCCGCCAGGGGGTAATAAGCAATTATGCTACAAGATAATAATGCATAGAAGAACATGGAATTACTAGAACACCTCAGAGGAACACTAAAGTCAAAGCATTCTGTAAAAAGTGAGATCAAAGCTGAGGCCTGGAGGATGAACAGGAGGTTGGATTAAAAGATGGTGAAAAAGTACCCTTGGATATTGAGGTAAGAGACAGTAGCATGGCAAATTAGTGGAGCCTAAAATAGCACAAGTTGGCTGGAACCCAGAGCATGGGGGAGGGGTGCAGGCTGAGAGAGGAGGTGGGAAAGTTTGGCAGGGGCCAGACCACATCAGGCTTGTAAGCCACGGAAGGAGTTAAGGAGAGCTACTAAAGAGTTTTAACCAGTGAAGTGACAGGATCAGACTTGCCTTTTTATAAAAATCGCTCCAGTTACAGTGTGGAGAATGGATTAGAGAAGGGCAAGGCTGAAGGCTTAGGGAGCAATTCAGGCAAGAGATAATGGTGGCCTGAAGGAAGGCAGTGGCGGGGAGATGGAGAGAAGTGGACAGATTTGAGGCTCGGAGGAGAAGGCAGTACTGACAGGAAATGGGAGGGGAGGGAAAGAGCGAAGTTAAACAGGGAGCCTAGATTCTCCGCCAGAGCATCGCCTGTGCTATAAAACAGAAGTATGTTTAGGGGAGAGGATGGAGGGGGCAGATGAAAGAGTTTGATTGTGCATTTACTGTATATCCATGAGACGGCCAAGAGGTTATGATGCTAGAAGTCCCGAGCTCTAATTTCAGACTGTAATGGAATATGCGTATTTGAGAGGTAGTGGCATAAAGACACTAACTGAACCTATGGAAATGGATGTGACCAATTTAGGGGAGAACAATTTCAGAGTGAGGAAAAGAGCTCTAAGACAGACTCCAGGGGATCTCTATTGCAAAGGAGACTGAGAAGGGACAGCCAGAGAGGTAAAAGGAAGATGAGAAATCCTTGGAGGGAGAGAAACCAAGTTAAGAGGTTATTTCAAAAAAGAGTGGTCCAAAAAAAAAAAAAAAAGAGTGGTCCAAAAACAAAAAAAGTGTGTTTCTTAAATGTGCATAGAGTGACTGAAGCGCAACTTCAATAAATAAATACATCAGCAATTCTTTCCCTCTGTATCAATCGACTGAAATTACACTCAGTTAGCAAATATTTATGTAGGGCAATGCTTCTCAAACTATCTATGCTAAGACCTAGTTTGTTTTTTTTTCTTCTAAGTTTTCAATCCATTGCACCTGGCTTCCCAGGTGGCACTAGTGGTAAAGAACCTGCCTGCTAGTGCAGGAGACATAAGAGACGCAGATTCGATCCCTGGAGGGAATCAACACAGGGACGATCTCCTGGAGGAGGGCATGGCAACCCACTCCGGTATTCTTGCCAGGAGAATTCCACGGACAGTAAGCTTGCCAGGCTACAGTCCATAGGGTCGCAAAGAGTTGGACCCAACTGAAGCGACTTAGCACGCATGCATCCTCAATTCAGCTTCCAGGGTTTTTTTTCATGGTGATGAATATATGTGCAACGATTATTTTCCAGTCCCCCAAGGTCCTCCTGATTTTCTTATTTCTAACATTTTCTCATGGAGACCTGAGCCTCACCTCTAGTTCTGTTACCACAGTAACTAATGACCAAATTCTGCCAATTTCATCTTTGTAATTGTTTTCAATCTTTTCTTCCCTTTCCATTCCCACTGTCACCACCTTAACCCAGGTTTCTAGTGCTACACAACTGGACAATTATGGTCTACCAGTCTCTCACTATCTCATCTTTCACCTCCTCTCGAGAGCAAGGCTTTTCATACAGCATAATCACATTAATTATCTAAGACACTAACTTTAATTGCTTTGTTCCCCTACTGAAAATTCCCCCAAAGACTTCCCATTATGATTGTTTATTCAAAAATTACACTCATTTGGCAAATATTTATGTAGGGCAATGCTTTTCAAACTATGCTAAGACCTAGTTTATTTTTCCTTCTAAGTTTTCAATCCATTGCAGACCAATGTTTTCGTAAAAATACAATCTTAAAAAGTGATCATTTTTAAATTACTAAAAACAGTTTCTAAATTCTTATTATCAATTTTGATATTTTTCTCATGATGGACTGGTAACAACGGTTCATGGCTCAGCAATGGTCTGTCGACTGTATTCCAAACTGCCTGGGTATTGCTAATACACAGATAAAAAGACATTAGAGTTGCACCCTCAATGCAGGGTGATTTTGCCATTCAGGGGAGACATTTTTGATTGTCACACAGCAGGAAGCAGGGACTACTGGCACTGAGTGAATAGAGGCCAGAGATGCTATTAAACAACCTAAATGAATAGCATAGCCCCCGCCCCCCAACAAAGAACTATCCAGCCTAAAATGTCAAAAATGCCAAGGCTGAGAAACTCTGCTTTACAACTGTAATGCAAATGAATAATTAGAAGAAAGGCTAAGAACAGAGCTCTATTCTGAGCATATATACAAGATGCAGGGGACACATAAGCACCTGAGTCTGCCTGGAAGGTTAAATGGACAGTACTTACCAAACAAAGTCCTCATCTCCTGACTCATAGCTTTCCAGAACCCAACCATGGCCTAACTTTCCAGCAACAGTGTTGCTAGACTGGTCAAAGTTGTGAATTCTATATCTTGCTTACTGTCAACTTCCAAGGATACAAACAACCATCCCTTCCTCTCCCCCTACTCAAATCACTCACCATTTAAGGCCTCACTCAAGGGCTAACTTCTCCACGAAGTCTTCTGTGATCCTTTCTTTCAAAATTCCTAAAGATTTGCCATCTATACCACTCATTTAGCATTCTATCACATACTGGCTTTTGATACTATTGACATTTGTTAGGTTATATTGTTTAACTCCTAAATAATTATTTGATTTTTACATTCATGTGCCATCTCTAAGCTGACAGCTCACTAAGAGAGAGTTTCTGACACAGCCCCAGCAACCACCCATTTCCTGTAGTATGCTGCAAAGAGGGCCAAAAGCACATGAAGCACGTTGACTGGAGTTATTAGGTAGCAGACATTACAGTCCTATCACCAGTTCTTCACCTTTCTTGAGCTCACGACAATCTGAGTATATCAGGTTACTACAAAAGTAATTTATCTACAAACTTTAGTATCTTAGAAAGTTTACTGATTCATAGACTGAGTGCCTATATTTCTTACCCCAGGCCAAGGTAAGTCCTCAGGTTTTTGCCACATTCAAGTTCCAGAAAATCTACTATAAATAAGAAAATTAAGGAATCCCAATTGAGATAGTTTCTCCACTCAAATTTTAAAACCCAGATAGTTTTTTATGCTTTCAGTCAAGACACTCACTGCCCAGACAACAATCTGAGATTTTAGAAAATATCTCTACTCTTAAAAACAAAAATGGTTAGAAGAAGGTGGGGAGAAGGGAAGGAGTAGAAGTGGGGAAAAAGAGGAGGAGGAGACGAAAAGGAGTATGATGAAGAGGAAGGAGGAAGTGGTAGTGTAACTCTTTAGCAGAGTAAGAGGGCAAAAAGCTAAAGGTCAGACTTCCATAGTTATTAACCAGCTCTATATGTGCTCAATATGCAGAATTCTACCAAATCACTAAAGTCCTGGGTAATGTCTGAATGTGGAGACTGTCACTTATAAGTGTGTACAGGAAATGGTAGTGGGTGAGGCCAGACCTATAGACCTGCAGTGCTTTAATAATTCCTCCCTCCCTTTTCACCCCCAAATCTATTAGGTCTAAGCTCTTACAACCTTATATATATGGAAAGGTTTGTAAATTTCCTTGAGAATTAATTCAGGAAGAAAGGCAAACATGAAAGTTATACACTCATCATAGGATATTATCTGACATAAAATTCAAGGCTTTATTGACTACTTGACTCTTAGTTTCATCTCCTCAATATCCGGAGAGGCAACTCGGAATACAGACTCTGAAGCCAGGCATCCTGATTCCCAGTCGCAACGCTGCCAGTTATTAGTTGTATGAACTCAGTGAGTCATTTCCTTTCCTCTTTTTTCCCCCCTGGTTCCTGGACCAGAGACCCAATTTCTAGTACTAGTTCCACCGATGACCTGTTAGTGACCTTGGGACATAATTTCTGCACCTGTAAGGAGAAGGAGCCAGGGGATGTACTAGATCAGTGGTTCTCAACCAAGGATGACTTTGCCCCCAGGGGACATCTGACAATGTCTTGAGATATTTCCGGTTATCACCACTAGGTTTGAGAGGGACAGCGCTACTTGGCTTCTAGCCGGTAGAGGCCAGAGATGCTGCTGAAAATCTCACAATGCACAGGACAGCCAGCACTTCAGGACAAATAATTATCCAGCTCAAAATGTCAGCGGTGCCACAGCTGAAAAACCTATGGCCTCAGCTCCCTTGAAGGTCACCTCAGAGGTCCCCTAGAAGTGAGGCTGAGAAGCCCATTTTAATGGTTTTACATTATAGGCTTTCATGAGAAAAGAACAACATAACGGTTAATGACATGCACTCAGGCCAGACTCAGTCATTTCAGTTCAGTCGCTCAGTCATGTCCGACTCTTTGTAACCCCATGGACTGAAGCATGCCAGGCTTCCCTGTCCATCACCAACTCCCAGAGCTTGTTCAAAGTCATGTCCACTGAGTCAGTGATGCCATCCAACCATCTCATCCTCTGTCGTCCCCTTTTCCTCCTGCCTTCAATCTTTCCCAGCATCAGGGTCTTTCCCAATGAGTCAGTTCTTCACATTAGATGGCCAAAGTATTGGAGTTTCAGCTTTAGCATCAGTCCTTCCAATGAATATTCAGGACTGATTTCCTTTAGGATGGACTGGTTGGATCTCCTTGCAGTCCAAGGGACTCTCAAGAGTCTTCTCCAACACCACAGTTCAAGAGCATCAATCCTTTCGGTGCTCAGCTTTCTTTGTAGTCCAACTCTCACATTCATACATGAATACTGGAAAAATCATAGCCTTGACTAGATGGACCTTTGTTGGCAAAGTAATGTCTCTGCTTTTTAACATGTTGTCTAGGTTGGTCATAGCTTTTCCTCCAAGGAGCAAACATCTTTTAATTCATGGCTGCAGTCACCATCTGCAGTGACTTTGAAGCCCCCAAAATAAAGTCTCTGTTTCCATTGTTTCCCCATCTATTTGCCATGAAGTGATGGGACCAAATGCCATGATCTTAGTTTTCTGAATGTTGAGTTTTAAGACAACTTTTACACTCTTTCACTTTCTTCAAGAGGCTCTTTAGTTCTTCGCTTTCTGCCATAAGGGTGGTGTCATCTGCATATCTGAGGTTATTGATATTTCTCCCGGCAATCCTGATTCCAGCTGGTGCTTCCTCCAGCCCAGCGTTTCTAATGATGTACTCTGCATATTAAGTTAAATAAGCAGGGTGACAATATACAGCCTTGATGTACTCCTTTCCCTATTTGGAACCAGTCTGCTGTTCCATGTCCAGTTCTAACTGTTGCTTCCTGACCTGCATATAGGTTTCTCAGGAGATGGGTCAGGTGGTCTGGTATTCCCATCTCTTTCAGAATTTTCCACAGTTTGTTGTGATCCACAGTCAAAGACTTTCGTGTAGTCAATAAGGCAGAAACAGATGTTTTTCTGGAACTCTCTTGCTTTTTCCATGATCCAGTGGATGTTGGCAATTTGATCTCTGGTTCCTCTGCCTTTTCTAAATCCAGCTTGAATATCTTGAAGTTCATGGTTCGCATATTGCTGAAGCCTGGCTTGGAGAATTTTGAGCATTACTTTACTAGCGTGTGAGATGAGTGCAATTGTGCGGTAGTTTGAGCATTCTTTGGCATTGCCTTTCTTTGGGATTGGAATGAAAACTGACCTCTTCCAGTCCTGTGGCCACTGCTGAGTTTTCCAAATTTGTTGACATATTGAGTTCAGCACTTTCACAGCATCATCTTTCAGGATTTGAAACAGCTCAACTGGAATTCCATCACCTCCACTAGTTTTGTTTGTAGTGATGCTTCCTAAGGCCCACTTGACTTCGCATTCCAGGATGTCTGGTTCTAGGTGAGTGATCACACCACTGTGGTTATCTGGGTCATGAAGATCTTTTCTGTATAGTTCTTCTGTGTATTCTTGCCACCTCTTCTTAATATCTTCTGCTTCTGGTAGGTCCATACCACTTCTGTCCTTTATTGTGCCCATCTTTGCATGAAATGTTCCCTTGGTAGCTCTAATTTTCTTGAAGAGATCTGTAGTCTTTTCCATTCTTTTGTTTTTCTCTATTTCTTTGCATTGATTGCTGAGGAAGGCCAGACTGTCTGAGTTCAAATCCACCACTTACTAGCTATATGTCTTGGACCAGTTACTCAACCTTTAGAGACTCAGTTACCTTTTCCATTAAATGAGAACAATACAGTACCTACACCATAACGTTGTTGTGAGGGTTAAATAAGTTAATAGATGTAAAGCATTTAGAACAGTGCCTGGCCCTATATAATTATCAGCTAATGTCACCATTACCACCTGAATACAGAAGGAAAATTGGAAAAAAAACAAACCAGCAACCATTTTACTTTAGGAGTCACATGAATTAGGTTCCTGAGTGGAAAGGTTTTTAAGACCAAACGGATTCAAGCATGGTTCCTCACATGGCAGACACTCTGCTCTCCCCAATCCCTTCTCCCACTCCTTCCTCTCTAATGCTTCCACAGCTGCTTAAAGTCTCTCAAGTCTCGGGTGCAAATGTTCTCACGGTTGGGAGGGAATACAAGCTACTTGCACCCCATTCTATAATACAGAAAGTATATCCATTCTATAGTGCAAAAATTAACTGGAGGAAGTGGTCTGTTACACATCAAGAAACTGTTTTTGTCTTTTAGGAGAAAAGGGCAGGTGTGTCTGCCTATGCTCAGTAAGGGGCTGGCATCGTAGCTCTTGGGATCCAGGCCTGTCTCTGAGCTCTCCTGCTCCACAGAAACTTCACCAGGGAGAGGGACATCCCTGTCCCCCTGCTCCCTTAATGTGCCGTCAGGGGAGCTGCCATGGGACAGACAGAGCCTATGTGGTCATCTTTTTGGTTTTTAATTACACAAGCAGAAATACCATAGTTAAACATTCAGACAAGAGGTACACAGTGAAAGAACAAACATCTCTCTTTATGTCCCATCCTCACTGCCCTTCCATGGAAGCAAGCAATCTTTTTTTTTCCTTCAATTTAATGTGAGTGCATATTGACTTTTCTAACAGCATGTACTTTATTATGTTTAATGATTAAAACATATCTGTACATTTACAGCTATATCATTTTAAGATTTGTTTCACTGTGTGCCACAGTAGGTTGGGAAGGATGCAGCCTAATTTATTTAATCATTTCCTCACTGGTGGACATTTAGGTAAAAACTTTAGACTTCAACTTCATAGTGACTGTTGATTTGTAAGTAACTCAATTAGAGTTTCCAGCAAATAAAATCCACTGGTGATTCTATAAATAGTTCTGCCTCCTTCAAAGAAAGAAATCATTCTAAAAGTCTATTTATAAATTAAAAATGCCAACTGAATTTACATATAATTCGACTCGGAGATAAAAGCATAACTATAACATTTATATTCAAACATAAATAAGTTTAACTTAAAAAATTAAAACCAATGAAAATTTAACTTTAGGCTAAAAGTTTCAGCATATAAAAAGGCACCCATAATATTTTCTTAGGGCATCGGTTTTATCTTTATATCGTGCTCTACAGTTTCTGAAAATCACACGGTCATAAGGCCATTTTCTTCTTCTAATTAAAAAAATAAAAGATAAATTCCCCAACCTGAAGTTAGAATTAGTAAATTATCACATTCTTCATATTCAAGTATCATCTATAAGTACTCCGTGGAAAAGCAGAAGGGGTGAGTTTTGCATCTCTAACTAGTGAGCAATTGCTTTCTTTTCCTTTCCTAATAAATTACAGGCAGACTTGAACAGATGTCAGGTTGGCATTCAAAACCTAAAATATAGCTGAAAAGCAAGTTATGACTAATACAAGGAAAAGATGAATGTCAGAAAGCTTCATTTTTTTTTTTTTTTTCAAATTTCAGATAAGCTCTTTAGCCTTAGGGTTCCTTTTACAGAGCCCTAGAGTTCGGCAAGATGTCTTAACCCCCATTTAAATTGCAATCTCTCCTCATGTGTGGGGGTGTGAAAATGCATTTTAAGAGTGTCAGTGTTTATGTTAATCTTAGCAAAAACTCCCTCTCTCCCAAATATGGCATGGACAAAACCTCAGCACCCTTTCTTCCACTGTATTTTATTTGCACTGTTTTTAGCATGTGAAAGATGTCTGCATGTGATTGAAAGGCTCCTTATCTTCTCGGCAACTGACTTGGTAGAGTAACTACAGTTTCACTGGTGATATCAGAAATGAGTTGCTTTCCTCTAGAATTTCAAGAGACCTTAAAAATACAGACTGAAAACGGACTTAGAGATGGAGGCAGAGAAAGGGGGACAAGAAAGAACACAGCGTCAGTTTCAAAGAAAGGGGGTTCAGGATGCTAACTACTGGCTTTACTCCCCACGGGGTGGTCTGCATTTCCATCACTATAGTGCTGGTTCTCAGTTGTGTCCAACTCTGTGAACACATGCACCGTAGTCCACCAGGCTCCTCTGTCCATGGGATTTTCCAGGCAAGAATAGTGGAGTGGGGTGCCATTTTCTATTCCAGGGGCTCTTCCCGACCCAGGGATCCACCCTGTGTCTCCACGGTCTCCTGCATTGGCAGGCGGATTTCTTTTACCACTGAGCCACTTGGGAAGCCCAATTACAAGGTATAGGTCCACCCAAGGACAGGATGAGGCTTGAGGCCTTTAAGTCACTACACTCTTTTCCTTCCAGCTCTGAAACAGATAACTTCTGCCAAAGCTACTTTGCTTGATGCATGTGAGCTTAGGCCTAAAATTATAGTAAGAGACAGTAATTCTTTAACAATTATTTCACTGTTCTTTGAAAAAAAAAAGCTGTTTTTGCTCTGACATTTATGGCATAGAGGTAACTGCCAGGGATGCCAAAAAAGGAAGTTTCTTGGTACAAACTATCTTTTCCCACCAAAGAGCTATTATGAGAATGGAGGTGATCCTTTGTCCAAAGCACTCTTCACACAACTGCACACCAGGCAATAAGCGTGCTGAAGGGCTGAACAGGAGCACAAGGGCATTCCACTGACACCTCAGTGTACGCAAGGGCCACGGCGTTTATTCACCTTCACTTAACGAGGCCGGTTTCTGATGCCGAGGTTTCTATCCTGGGACCCAAAAGGTACTTCTATTATCCCACAGAGTAAGGATTTAAGGTCTTTCCTAACTAAATGGCTATCACTGTAGGCGCTGGAGGACATTCTAACTAAGAGGCTGTTGGGTACCCGCTAAGTGCAAACTTCAGGTCTAGTTTTCCTTGCTAATGCTTTCATATGCTTTCAAGGAAGAACAGCCCCATGTGGGTTTTGGGGTGAGTCCAACTGCTCCAGACAAGGAAAAAGTAAATAGTTATAATGATTCAGAAAAGAACAACAGAAGTCAAAGTACATTCCCCCAAAGGAACCCCTTTTCCTAATTCTACATATGACCTTTCTTCCATTCTCTGTGGGGCTGGTTGTACATGACCTCTTTTCCCCTTAAAGACCTTCCTTGACTTTAATTCTATATATTAAAAAAAAATTTTAACAGGGGCTTCCCTGGTGGTTCACCAGTAAAGAATCCACCTGCAAATGCAGGAGATGTGAACTGGATCCCTGATCTGGGAAGATCCCATACACCCTGAAACAACTAAGCCCATGTGCCACAGCTATTAAGCCTGCACTCTAGAGCCCAGGAGCTGCAACCAGTGAAGCCTATACACCCTAGAGCCCGTGCTCAGCAACAAGAGAAGCCACTGAAATGAGAAGCCCACGCACCGCCTGAGAGTGGCCCCCACTCACTTCAGGAGAAAAGCCCATGAAGATTTAGCATAGCCAAAAATGAATAGATAAAAATTTTAAAGGATTATCTCTTAAAATACTATAACAAAAACAAGAAGGTGTATACTACATACTTGAAAGTATTTCAAGAGAAAAACTAATGTATGGGAAACTCTGGGACCCTTATTTCATGTTTATTACATTATTATCTGATCCCTATTTTTTTCTGCATAATTGTCTGCTTCTGGTTAATTTTCTCTGTATCTCATCAGCAAAATTCTGTATGTATCTAAACTATATATGCAATTTTGAAAAGCAACATGAAGTTTTACAGGCAAGAGGAAAGAACTATATTGCCTAGAAGCATCATTATCAGTCTCATAAACACAATGACAGAGGAGAATTCTAAATTTATCACTTTGTGAACTTGAAACCTTGATATATAGGCGAGAAGATCCATTTAGTTAAGATTCCTGCTTACAAAGTAGATATAACTCTAGATTCCATGGTAAAGACAATGATTTGGTCTCAAGCCAAAATAAAAATGTTCCCTGTTTAAATAAAACAAAATAGTCTCATAACCTACATTAATTATTCTTTTCTAATCCCTATTTTTTTTCTTCATTTGAATTGATTTAACCAATCATATCCATGTTCAGTGAGATCCCATCCAGGTTAACTATTTAGTTAACAAAGAATGAAGGAAAAAAAATCAGCCAATTCTGTTCCCACTTGGCAGGGTAAAAGAACACAGGATATATACATAAAAAAGATGCATGTAGTGTTAAATTAAATGTAGCAATTTGTACTTTCTATATGCCTTTATCAAAGCCTAATGAGAACTTTGTAACCACATTGTACTCAGAAGGCAATGAAATTTTTCTACTACGTAATTCCTCCAAAATTCAAATGAGAAAAGAAGTCTCTATAGGAAAATAAGGAATGATACATCCACAGCAAGAGAATTCTTTCTCAGCCATTTCACCGTTAAAAA
This sequence comes from Oryx dammah, assembly GCF_014754425.2. Lineage (NCBI taxonomy): Eukaryota > Metazoa > Chordata > Mammalia > Artiodactyla > Bovidae > Oryx > Oryx dammah. The sequence goes on along the minus strand of NW_024070192.1, from coordinate 16,959,610 downwards.
AGCAGCATAAGGACACCAAGAGTCTTCATTCAGAAAAAAGAAAAAAAAAGCCTTTCAGTTCAGCTCAAAAACCAAGGTACCTTAAGACTTACTGCCTTCCCCCCACCCTGTTTTTACATTTATCTTTAAAATGGAACATAATTGTTTTACAATGTTGTTAGTTTCTGCTATATAACAGTGCAAATCAGCTATATATATATACATATATCCCCTCCCTCTTCAGCCTCCCTCCCACCCCAATTTATTCTTTTAAGTCAAATTGACAACACATGCTTCTTGATAACAAAAAGCCATACAGAAGTATTACTTTTTTAAAAGAACTCATTTATGCCTAAGTAAATCAGTAAAAATATTAGAAAAATAAATCCATAAAAAATGTAATGGGTACTAGTACTAACAAACAAACCTGAAATTCAAGGTCCTTGGTCAAAAAGCATGTTAACAACAAAAAGCATACTGTACAGTTCAACTAGTTTCAATATGGACAGCAGAAACAGATTAAAGTCGCTCAGAAATTCCAAATCTGTTTTGATTTAATTTCAAACTCTTCAAGAGCTGACAGAGTCACAAACCAACAGAAATGGGTTTACTTCTTTATAGGTTGTTCTTTCAACCTCAGAGAGAGGCCCTAATGAGCAAGGTTTGGACAATGCACAAACAGGATACTAGTATCTGAACCCTCGTAAGCTTTTTCTTTTTTTTAATTTATTTTTTATTTTACTTTACAATTCTGTATTGGTTTTGCCATACATTGACATGAATCCACCCTCGTAAGCTTTTAAACCATGAGAAAATATTTTAGTATAGTTAAAAGATATAACTTATAGAAGCAGCTATTTTTCTACTTGTTGGCTGTAGAGGGGTAGTGGTTTACTCGCTAAGTCATATCTGACTCTTTTTTTTTTTTTTCATATCTGACTCTTGTGACCCCATGTACTGTAGCCGTCCAGGCTCCCCTGTCCATGGACTTTCCCAGGCATGAATACTGGAGTGGGTTGCCATTCCTTTCTCCAGGGGACCTTCCCAACCCAGGAACCGAACCCACGTCTGCTGCATGGCAGGCAGATTCTTTACCACTGAGCCACCAGGCGGAGTTTACATGTTCAAAGACACAATCATCATACTGTCTGTATGGGGCTCAGGCTTGAAAATGAGTAAAAAGATATTGCACAAGAATAACTTAGAACATGTGGAATCATCCTTTAATCTCTGCTTATACCTCAAACATACTCAAGCAATATTTCCATGTCTTTATTTTAAAGTTTTATGGATTCATTGTGCCTCAAAATACACCTTACCAAGGTAGTGAACGATCACATTTTTAACTATTTTCCAAATTAAAATTCTGTTTTTTTATGGACTTGGCCTTTGTGTCTTTCAGATAAAAAAAGTATCTTATTGCCATTTCAAGGTGTATAAAACTCAGGTGATGAGGGTCTCTGTCATTTTCTCTTAATCCAATTTCAAACTCGACCTTTAGCCAGTGAACAGGTGTGTGCTGTGTGTAACTTATCAGAGTGAGCGACTAGGCCAAAAGGCTACCAACAATAGGAGGTTAATAGAACCAAGCACTTAGTGCCTAGAAAGTAGTTCTTAGCCCCACCATGATGAATATACTTTTATCTCCCAGTAGCAATTTAAAGATAAAGAATGATGGAGGTGAAGGGAGTAATATATTTGTATTCCTTCAGTTTTTTTGGATACGGTTTTTAACACGAATAGTCTGCCAGAAGCTGTTATGGTATAAATTCCTTCCTCAGATATTCTGTAGCTAACATTCCAATCCAACGTATGATATGCATATGAAAACAGTCATGACAGCATTTCCACCAGGGCAAATAAAGCCATTTCACACACGGATAAATTAAATAGACCTTCAAGAAAAAAGTGATAAATGACTAGTGCATTTCTTTGTATGCAATGTGGAAATTCCTATGTATATTCTGCATTTGTCCTTTTGCATAAATTTAAAACATGCCAAGTATCCATTTACCAAGTATGAAGATGTATTAACTGGGTAATACAATTTAAAAAAAGGCAACAGCTAATATTAGAACAGTATCCATTGTCTAATAGATAATGACTATTCGGCACGGTAAATCTGACCTTTAGTGAATCTTTAGAGTCAGATGACATTTCTAAATAGGCCCTGTTAAAAATTCATAAATATATAAATATAATGAAATTTCTAAATATGTCCTATAGAGAAACATACTTGGATAAATAAATCAAGCAATCACAATTATTTTTATGATTTTCCCATAAAATTAAAATGTAGTTTTAAAAATCCTAGAACTTTAAAAGTTTTTTTAAGCTTTTTTAAAAGAGGAAGAAAACAGAAACAGTTTGTCAGGCCTGAAAAATAATTTCAAAACATTACTGAAAACAGATTTTATCACATCCATTTTTTTAAAACAATACAAGATTTTATCCAATTTTCCTTTTTAAAACTCACCCATCTGTTCAACAATCTCTGGAGGAAATACTCTGGAAGCAAATGCTCGTCGAAAAATATCTGAAAACTCCTTGTCCAGACCTCCTATTCCCATTTTCTCAAAGTTCCAGTCAGGATTGATGATAGACTGGCGATTTTCCTTGGTTTTAGCTTTGCCTATTTCAAACAAAGATAATCAAATGTGAGAGAAGAACTTCATCACTAAGTGTAAAAAGACAGTCAGAACTCCCTGGGTATCCTCAGTGAATAAAGAAAAGCTATCAAACATGAAAACACCTTCTTGGCTGATTTTTTTAAGAAGGATGAGTTTTGTTATATTCGCTAGTTTGTCTGGTCCCCATTTGGGGTCAGCAAAACACTTTCAAAATGACTGGCTCAGCTCATGCTGTAGTCAATCCATGAAGCTTGGTCTTATCTACCTCTAACTCCTAACCAAGTTAACTAAGTTGGTTGATTAGAAGAAACACCATGTGCATATCTGATGAAGAAAACACTAGTTGCCAGACATGCAACTGAAATCTAGCAGTCCCTCAAGGCTCCTAAAGCAATATTTAAAAATACATATACTTATCTAAATTAAGTATATAATCAGGAATTTAACTCTTCAGCCTGAAAAGATGTATGAAGTTTAATGTCTTATTTGCTTTTTCTTCATTTGCACAACAATCTAAAATTATCCTAAAGTCTTGGACGATTTCAAAATTCATGTTTTCAAATTCTTTCACAAAGAAAATTATCTAACTTAAATGTCATAGTGCCCCCTAAAGTAACTCAAGAGAACCACATTAACTCTCTCAAACACAAAGAATAAAAGTGCCTTAGTACAGTCCACATAAACCAAAAAAAGAAAGTACTATACTTTTCTTTTAATTAGGGAATAACAGGTCACATTAGAAAAAGTTTACCCTAGATGTTAATTGATGGTTAGTTTTGTGGACTTAACACTTTTTACGAAGTAACCAAAAATACTTTTCTTAAACTCTACTGCCCTCTTGTGGCCAAATTATACAATTTTACTTTCCAATGGCGGAGTGGTGGGGGGGACACTATTAATCACATAGAAATTACCTCCATTGTACAAAAGTCATGCAACTCTCTTGGGATAATATACCATACAATATACAAAGAAATCACTCCAGAAACATATTGGATCAACAACAGGAGATTATGATATATCCTAATTATGATCGAACTCGGTAGGTGGACTCTTTAGCCACCAGGGAAGCCAGAAAACAATATATTAGTCATTAAAAACAATATTGTAGAAGTATATTTATTAAGATGCTTGAAATATGTTAAGCAAAAAGAACAAACTATAAAACAGTATGAAGATATAATCAAATATTTTAAATTTCAGAGTGAGCTGTTTTTGAGTGCTTATTCATATGTCATGAAATAAATATTTTACAGTTGAAAAACAATAAAAGAGGAATGATAATTTATGGCTCTGGATAAAAGGACACACATTCAAATTTAAATGACTTTGGATATAATAGTGTGTAACCACTGAAAATCCTCTACCTTGTATTGGGATAGACATCAACATAGGTAAATACAGTTAATAGCATTATTATGCTGATGACTCACTATTTTTAGAGCCCAATCTGCATTATTTTAATATAATACAAGTGGGGTTAACGTATAAGAGTAGGAGTGAACTATGACTCTGCTGGAAAGACTTCCTTTACCTGTACATTGATCGTTTAACTCAGTCACTAATGGAAATAATGCTAGTATCACATTTAACACACAACCAGCTGGGGGACATTCTACAAAATACATGACCAGCTCTCATGGTCATGAAAAGACAATGAAAGTGTGAGGAACTGTCAGAGACTGGAGAAGACTATGGAGACTAAACCACTATGTGCAACATGGAATTCCGAGTTAGGTCCTGGAACAGAAAAAGGACATAATGAAAAAACTGATGAAATACAAATAAAGTCTCTAGTTTAGTTAGCAGCAATGGAAACATGTTAATCTAGTTTTGGGAAAGTGTACTATAAGAGGTACCATCACAGGAAGCTGGTTAAGGGTGTACAGGAACTTTCTGAAATATTTTTCATGAGTCTTCTGTCAGCCTGCACATATTTATTAAAAATTAATTTTTATCTGTATCTTTTCCTTTATTTTTAGTGAGGTTACTAGGAAATTTAAAATGACATACATGGCTCACATTATATTTCTATTGGACAAAACTGATCTAGTGAAGGTTTTAAATTTTTTCGACATCAGTACATCCGAAAGATAGGAAACACTCCATGATTCTGTGATAAGCCTTTTCAAGGCAAGTGTCTCTATTCTCCCTCCCTGTTTAATCACTGCAGTTGAGTCACGTATTGTTAACAGATGTGCTGTGTTTAGTTGCTCGGTCGTGTCCGACTCTCTGCAACCCCGTGGACTGCAGCCCACCAGGTTCCTCTGTCCGTGGGGATTCTCCAGGCAAGGACACTAGAGTGGGTTGTCATGCCCTCCTCCAGGGGATCTTCCCAACCCAGGGATCAAATCCAGGTCTCCCGCACTGCAGGTTCTTTACTGTCTGAGCCACCAGGGAAACCCATTATTAACAGATGGTCCCACTTTACTCAGAATCTTCTAAAAACTGTAAATCTTACCGATAAGATTGAGTGATGAATTTTCTGCTTTTTCAAATGCAACCTGACTGTTTCCAACAACCAGCCCTATTTCAATCTATAAAGAAAGACAATAATTAGTAGTTAGTCTTATAGCAGATTTCTGGATTTCTCAAAGCAAGGTGAAAAACAAAAGAGAAATGAAGTCTCCATGAGCAATGCAAATTTTTCAAATGATCAGCTATTTCAAATCACTATTAGATCTTCACATAAGTCTGTTTTATACTGTATTTTAATAACTGCTGGCTTTAAAGGCAATTTTTCCCTACTATCTTAAAAGAGTACATAATATAAAAGAAATCACTGAGGGAGAGAATGGCTGGGAAAAGTATATTAATTTGTACAATGCACATCAGACAGATTATCAGAAACAAAACATACCTTCTGTCTTTTACCAGTTGCAGGCTCTCCCTTGAGAATACTAGGATCCATGGCTTCAATGTCTTTGACCAGTAAGCCAAAAAGCTTTTCATTGAAGCTAAATACAAGCTATGTAGAAAAGACGGGGAAAAAAAAAAAATCACTGTATGATATAATGGTTTGATTTTCACATCATCGCCAATGTTTTTCAAATGCAGGCAAGCAGCTTTCTCTTGTATATCACTCTTCTCCACAAGGCAAACTATCCATATAACAAAGGAACTAACATTTATTGAGTAGCTGCTGTGTGCCAAACAAACATTACAGGATGTTCTGTAATTAATACTCAGTAATTCTCCTGCAAAACAGAGGAGTTAAATGGGACCTAGAGTAACAGCAAATGACAGTGCCAGGATGCAAGCCTTGGTTGTGTGCCTCTAACATCATGGTTTGCTCATTCACTCACCAAATATTTATTAAGTGCCTTCTACAACCTAGGCCCTCTTCGAGATACCGGGGTACAACAAAAATACAATAAACAAGGCTGACTGTCAATCCTGCCACTACTAATTACCAAGGATGGGAATAAATACTAAGAAGAATGATTTAAGATATTTATTTCTTCTCTGTATTATGGAGGATTTTCTTTCATGGGTTTGTAGACGTTTGCATGTCACTGGGTTTTAAATCATTACAAATAGCAAGGCATTTTCCATTAAAATACAAAAGCTAAAAGAGATGGTAAAAACAATGAAGTTTTAGTTAGGCAATTTGAGCACAACTATCAGAAAGCGTAGGAATCCAGAAAGACTATGGTGAAGCCCAAAAAGCAATGGGCAGGTAAGTCAACAAATTCTCAGCTACCTATCACCCTGGGGAGCCTCCTCAGTCCATCTAATTCCAAGTAGCAGCCCAGCCGATCTCCAGTGCATCATCCCATTTGACTGACATTAACAGTATATGGCATTTCTTTCTTATTTTCTGTCTTTCCCAACTAGAAAGGAAGCTCTACAAAGGGAGGAACTGTGTCTGTTTTATTCAGCAGAGATCTACAGGGCCTAAAACAGTATTTACTGAACTCATACTAGGTGTTCAATAAGTATTTGTTAATGAATGGATTAACTGACTAGCAGGTTCTTGCCTCAGCTACACAGAGCAGCTCACAGGTCGTCTCTGGACCTAAATAAAATTCCTCATGTGCAAAATGAGGAGGTTAGACAAGATAACCTCTGAGGTTCATTCCAATTCCAGTACTCTTAAAAACAATAATATGTGTTCTGTGTCCTTTTCCTGTCTATCAGTAACTCAAGTTTTCAATTGTGAAAGTCTGATATTATGATATACGGGTTAACCAAATCCTTAAGAGTCTCGCCTTTCCAGATAATACACTCCACCCATTTCCACAGGTCCCTCCTTCTGCCATTTCTCCCATTTTACAGGCCTTCCCACAGGAGAGACACGAGGACAGTCTATGTAACTCATAAGAGATCAGAACACTATAAAGCTGGAATTTTCAAATTTTTTGGCCTCAGAATCCTTTTATATTCCTAAACCCCCAAATTTTGTTTATATGGATTGTCGTCTGTTGATATTCACTGTATTAGAAATTAGAACAAGGAACTTTATTAATTTTTTTAAAAAAACAATAATTAAGTACATTATATATTAACATAAATAGCATAGTTATAATTTATTTTAAAATATTTCAATTTCCCAAGGTATAAAACATAAGTGGGAAGAGTGGCACTGTGGCATTTCTGCAAATCTCTAATTTCTTGCTTAATGGAAGACCACTGGGCATTCACGTTTGCCTCAGCAGGCAGTGTACTAGGCACAACTCCACTTGTGAGAGAATAAGACGAAATGGGAACATAACATCCTTTTTAAAACATGTTTTGATATTAGATTTGACCTCACAAACCCCATGAAAGGGCCTCAAGGCCATAGTTTGAGAACAGCTGCTATAGAGTTATGGGAGGAGGAAGGAGTTAATGATTCAGAAAAGTCACAGAAAAAAGAGATAAATGGAATGGTAAGGTCAAAAGAGCAGAGATTATTTATGTAGGGAAACAAATAATAATTTATGAACTCACACATTTTTTAGGTAAAAATTTTTTTAATTTTAAATTTTTAAAAATTTTTAAACTTTAAATTAAAAAAATTTTTAAATTTTAAATTAAAAAAAATTTTACCTAAAAAATGTGTGAGTTCATAAATTATTATTTGTTTCTCTACATAAACAATCTCTGCTCTTTTGACCTTACCATTAAAAAAAAAAAACACAGAATTTCTTCTTAGGAGACCAAACAATGTACTAATTAAAGTCCAAAGAGGAGAACAATATAAACAGTATCATTTTTTTCTTTTATTCTAGTGGACTATAGTTGACTTACCCTGTTGTGTTAGCTTCAGGTGTACAGCCAAGTGATTCAATTATACACATATTCATTTTATTTTAGATTCTTTTCTCATATTGATTATTACAAAATATTGGGTAGAGTTCCCTGTGCTATACAGTAGGTCTGTGCTGGTTATCTATTTTAAATATAGTTGTGTGTGTGTGTCTGTGTCTGTGTGTGTGTGTCTGTGTGTGTGTTCACTCCAAGCTTCTGATTTATCGCTCCCCCAATGTTTCCCTTTAGGTAATCGTAAGTTTGTTTTCAACAGCTGTAAGTCATTTCTGTTTTGTATATAAGTTCACTTCTTTTTTAAAATTAAATTCCATATATGAGTGACATCACAGGATATGTTTTTCTCTATCTGATTCACTTCACTCAGTCAGTATGATAATCTCCAGGTTCATCAATGTTGCTACAAATGGCATTGTTTCACTTTTTTATGGCTCAGTAATATTCCATTGTATATATGCCTCTCATCTTTATATGCAATATTATTTTTAAGAAGAGAAAATCTGGGCTTCAAAAGCTCCATAAAAAACTGAATATATATTTACATATAATTTTCTTAAGATTCTCAAAGAAGCTCATAACCAAAAAAGAATTACTTTTCTACAGAAATACATCAGGAAAACAGAAAGACTTCCCCAGACAAATGTCCCATGACAAGAAAAGAAATTTGATATACACGTCTACAGTGTTCTCAAATTTACAGAAGGAAAAGCTGCTGTCCTTATATATGACACTGTAACCTAATTTTATAATTTTTCTAAACAGTCTGCTAGAGGTTCAGCAAATATATTTCCCTCACTTTTTATCACTCAGCTTAGATATAGCTGTTCATACGCAAAGCTCCTCTTAGCTTTTAAAAAACAATTAATTTTGGACAAGTACAGAGATTAGAATGCCTCTAAATGAAAGAAAGTTTAAAACTACCTGTTGACCCACGGAGAATGCCTGGTTGTTGAACTGCTGAATAAATTCTGCGGCCATCTTGTCAGTATCATATGGGTTGGAGTCAATACTTTTTTTCTGCAGGAAATCAATCTCGATGGTCATTGTGCCAATACACTGCTTGGCTTTGTCAAAGGTATATAAGGACACTAGGGAGGAAAAAAAGGAGCATTTTTTAAAATCACAGAGATACCAAATCCTTGCTGTGCTTCAAGTAACTAAAAGTTTCACATAAACGAATTAGAATGTGACCAAAGGGGGATTTTTCATGACGTTCATTGGAGGGATACATAAGGCACAGATATTTTTTAAACATAATAACAACCACTAGAGATGTTCTTCCCCCTGACTTAATTGGAACATACTGAACAGCAATCTCCTGTACTTTTACCCCTCACCTGACTGTTCTGGGGAAATTACAGCTGTCCCCATATAGCCTCTCGATCTTCCTCCTTCTCATTAAGCAGAGGATGAAGTGACAGAATGGGAAGTCCTGGTGGAGATGGCATACCATGCTGTTTCCAAACGAGACTTTTGCTTGACACAAGAGAGAGCTAAGGTCAGAGGTGTGCGGACTCTCTTGCTTTAGCAAATTAAGAGTGTAGGACCAAAACAAAAACCAAAACAAAACCAAAAAAACCTTTGAGAAAAAAACGTTTCCTAGAGGGGTTTGCTCCAGAGCAATTCAAGACTTTGACATTTCTTTTTTTAATACTACAAAAATATTTACTGAGCACCTATGACTTCAGGGAACCTCAGGAAGTTCTACAAGCATAACAGGACAAAGACCAGACCTTTAGCTCATTTCTGTATCAACAGCATCTAATAGTGTCTGTGGGCTTCCCAGGTGACTCAGCGGTAACGAATCTGCCTGCCAATGCAGAAGATGCCAGAGACGCGGGTTCAATCCCTGGTCGGGAAAATCCCACGGAGGAGAAAATGGCAACCCACTCCAGTATTTTTGCCTGGGAAATTTCAAGGACAGAGAAGCCTGGTGGGCTACAGTCCATGGGGTTGCAAAGAGTCGGACATGACTGAGCACAGCAAACAAACTACAGTGTCAGCAGGATGCTTAATATATTCATGAACTGTTTAAATGAAACAGCAACAGCAAAACACCTATACTTTCCATAGTAACAGAAGAGGCAACGCAAAGGGACTCTGGAAACTGTGTTTCAATCTATTAGTAAACAGACTAATCTATAAATCACCTGACTTTCTGTGCCTTGATTTGTCACACCTATAAAATAAGACTGGACTAGATGAATCTTTATGGTCCTTTCATGCCCAATTTCTGTTCTCAACTTATTTCTTACTGACTAGCTGAGTCTAGTCTTGAGTTACATACAAGGATTTTTTGTAAATCCTTTGAATGAAATTGCTTGATTAATCATATTTTTGTATTTTGGTCTGCTATCATAAAGGGGACACACATATTTGATATATGTTTTCAAAAGCAAAATAACAAAGAAAGCCAGGATGGAGGGTTGGAAAATTTGCTGAAGATCAAAGATAAGCTCAAATCTCAGCTGAGAGTTTCAGAATACTCTCTGGCCTCCACTTCTGCATGTTGTGTTCTTTTTGGGTACTTCCTAGGAAGTACAGATTACATTCTGAGTGATTTTCATAAGAGAGCTTAGTTGTTTCTCCATATAATGAAGTATTTATAGGATGAATTATTAATGGAAAATAAATAAGTTGACTGACAATCTCATTTCCAGGGGTCTGTCCCCAGAAGGCTCTTGAACATGTGTCTAAAAAGAAAGTTACAGCAAGGTTCATTGCAGCATTATTTCTAATAGTCAAACATTTTAAAAATGCTTATCAGTCAGGAAATGAGGAATAAAATGTGGCATGGTCATAATGTAGAATAATGTGTTAGCACTTAAAATTAAAATCTGATATATATTTAATAAAGATGAATGGTCCATTAAAACATAATATTGAGTGAAAAAACTATAATTCAGAAAGGGCTGCACAGTATAACACAATTTTGTGCATTAAAGACTCCAAAACAATTTCATAGCATCATCATGTGTGTGTATATGCATATTATGCATGGATATATACAAGTGTGTGAACCATTCTTATACCAATAAATTTGAATATGTTATTAACATATCATCAATACCAACTATAGTTTTCAAATGCATCTTAATTTAAGGTCAATGTTCCTAAATAGAAAAGACCAAGTTGTTACCATTTCAAATGCTACGGCAGTACCATGGACAGTTTCACAGGCAGCACCATGGTCAGCGCCATCATCAGCCCCCAAAGGGACAGATGCCCTGAGGGTTTCAACAAGCAGCAAAGGGCCAAAAGGTTAAGAATGGTTTATTTTATGACCAATAGTAATTTAACATCAAAGATTAATTTATAAACAAAAAATTATAGCCAGTGCTTTGACCAGGCATTACAAAGACAGGTTCAAAAAAACATGTGTTAACTGAACATCAGTCTGCAATACTTAAAACATGGTACTTCCAGAGAGAAAACTAAATGATTCCTCTAGAAGATTCAATTTGAGAACTAAAATCACTGACCTGACTAAAAAATTCTCCTTACAGACAGAACTCCTGTTTTAGAATCTTTGAATAAACACTCCCCTTCATACCAAACTTCCTATTCTCTCTTTGCCTACACCTCAACTTACACTCGGAGAAGCCAATGGCACCCCACTCCAGTACTCCTGCCTGGAAAATCCCATGGGCGGAGGAGCCTGGTGGGCTGCAGTCCATGGGGTCACTAAGAGTCTGACACAACTGAGCAACTTCACTTTCACTTTTCACTTTCATGCACTGGAGAAGGAAATGGCAACCCACTCCAGTGTTCTTGCCTGGAGAATCCCAGGGATGGAGGAGCCTGGTGGACTGCCATCTATGGGGTCTCACAGAGTCAGATATGACTGAAGCGACTTAGCAGCAGCAGCAGCTACTTACACTGAAAAAGCTTTGTACCTTTATGCTACATCATGACAACAATCAGGCCCCCAAACCCTTCCTTACCTCAAGCTTACTCCACCTTAGTTCCATCTGAACACTTAAGTTTTATAATTCTGCCAATTAGGTCTGTTTGATTTGCCTTTTTAAAGAACTGATTTTACATTCAAGGTAAGCATTTCTGGTAGCAGGAGAATGCTTTAAACACAATTTAAGGCCACAAAACACATTTTTTTCATTTCATCTTGAATTTTCTTTTTCACAACAGAATTTATCTGCATTAAAAGTTAAGAACACTCATATTTAGAAAAGTAAGTTTAAGGAAATTAGAAACCTAAGCCTCATACACATCGGTCTTCTCATTAGATTTAACAAGTGTTCATTTTTATCTCTGACAGTGTCTGCAAACAGGGAACTCTGGCTTCACACACCAACCTACTTCCCTTTGGGGCTGACCTCCTCCACTGTGTCAGCTTCGCGCTATGCTTTCAGGTGAGGAGGTGACAGTTAAGGGAATCGCTTATGTCAATGTTCCCAAAAATGTGACTGATAACAACTACTTAAGGGTGATTGTTAAAAACACAGATTCATGAATTAAGACTCCCCAAGGGAGGGGCCTGAGAATCTTTAAAAACAAAACAGAACAAAACAAAACAGAACTCCTCAGGTATTTCTGTGAGGCAAGTTTCAGTTCAGTCACTTAGTCGTGTCCAACTCTTTGCAATCCCATGAATCGCAGCACGCCAGGCCTCCCTGTCCATCACAAACTCCCGGAATTCACTCAGACTCATGTCCACTGAGTCCGTGATGCCATCTAGCCATCTCATCCTCTGTCATCCCCTTCTCCTCCTGCCCCCAATCCCTTCCAGCATCAGAGTCTTTTCCAATGAGTCAACTCTTTACATGAGGTGGCCAAAGTACTGGAGTTTCAGCTTTAGCATCATTCCTTCCAATGAACACCCAGGACTGATCTCCTTCAGAATGGACTTGTTGGATCTCCTTGCAGTCCAAGGGACTCTCAAGAGTCTTCTCCAACACCACAGTTCAAAAGCATCAATTCTTTGGTGCTCAGCCTTCTTCACAGTCCAACTCTCACATCCATACATGACCATAGGAAAAACCATAGCCTTGACTAGACGGACCTTAGTCGGCAAAGTAATGTCTCTGCTTTTCAATATGCTATCTAGGTTGATCATAACTTTTCTTCCAAGGAGTAAGCGTCTTTAAAAGGGCTGATCATATTGGAGAAGGAAATGGCAACCCACTCCAGTGTTTTTGCCTGGAGAATCCCAGGGACGGCGGAGCCTGTTGGGCTGCCGTCTATGGGGTCGCACAGAGTTGGATACAACTGAAGCAACTTAGCAGCAGCAGCAGGGAACTAGATCCCACATGCTGGAACTTAAAGAGTTCACATGCCATAACTAAAGATCCTGCTTGCCCCAATGAAGATTAAAGATCCTATGTGCAGCAACTAAGCCCCAGCACAGCCAAATAAATATTTTTGAAAGAACATTTATTGAGTACCTATTTTCTATTAATTAATACAGGCACCAGGGGTACAAAGATTCAGTCCTTGCCCTTAAGAAGATTAATCTAAACAAGGAGATCACAGCAGGCTGCTTTAAGTCTGCTACAGCACTCCAGAGCTACACATTTAATTAAGGAAACTTAGTACCAGAAATGAACACTGATAAACAAGACACGCAATGGAATCTCATAGCTTATTCTCTGTCTTAATCATGTTCATCTTGAGATTTAAGGATTTGGTCATCTGAGGCCCCAAGCAACCTAAAGCAGAAATGGAAATCTTAACAAGGTGCTTTACAGCATCAAATATAACAATCTGAAACACATACACTCCTGCTAATTAAAAAAAAAAAAAAAGGCCAGTAAGCCATTCAGCTTCTATTCTCAGAATAACTCATGATACTTGAAACTGAGGAAAAGGCAGGTGAAAGGAGGGAGAGAGGGAACCAAGTCAAGTAGATAACTACATCAATGGTATTAATATTAACTCTTAAAAATTATTAAGCAACAAGTACATGAAAACCTCATTGTGAGATATTCAAATGATCCAGAAGAACAAAAAGACGTGAAAGTCCCCCTTCACACCCACTCCATCCTATTTCTACTCCGTTCTCCAGAGGTAACTACTAAGTTAGCACGACTCTTTCGTTAATAGTCTTCTTTTGTAATTTATGTATTTTTAAATAAATGGTATTATCCATACATATAATAGAAATTAATTTTCACTTCACTGTATATCTTAGCTCTCCAACTCATTTCATCTAAGTCTAATATGTGCTTTTTAGTGACTAAAAAACATTCTTAGTGATTCCAGTATTCACATAGGCGACCCTTCTTTCAACACCTTGGTCTCTCTATCATACCACTTATTCCCATGGTCATACTCTAGACCTGTGCCATCCAATATATAATAGTCATTAGTCGTTAGTGGCTGCTGAGCATTTGAAATGTGACTAGTCTAAATTGAGATACATTGTAAGTGTAAAATACACATTAAGTTTTAAAGATTTACTATGTAAAGAATGTAAGATATCTCAATCTTGATTGCATGTTGAAATCTTACTCTTTTGGATACACTGGGTTAAATAAATAAAATACAATAAAATTGAAAAAAAAAAAGGGCTGATCATGATCATTTACGAGATTTATTGTAGAGCTGAGACTAAAACAAATATGGGGTCATTTGTGGAAGAATAGCATGTAAATCCTGGAGGAGGGCATGGCAACCCACTCCAGTATTCTTGCCTAGTGAATCCCCATGGACAGAGGAGCCTGGCGGGCTACAGTCCATAGGGTTGCATGGAGTCGGACATGACTGAAGTGACTTAGCACGCATGCATACTTAAACTAATATAATGTAATATGTCAATTATATCTCAACTTTTAAAAAGTTGCCTCTTCCACAAAAAAAAGACTTAAAATTTGAAAAAAAAAAAGGAAGCAATTAATTACAAAATGAGAGGAGAAAGAGGAAGGCAGAATATTAAGATTAACTATTGTACAGATGAGAGTCAAATGGTATCTTTTAGAAGATATCTCTGTATTGTTTTTGTAACCTTTCCATAATATGAATTTTTTTAGGTCTTAAAAGTGACTCACACTTCATTTCCTCAACTTTGCCACAATGACTAAGAAAGAATGCCAGTTTTCACTTAGCTCTTTGGTTTATGAACCACAGCTGACTTAGTCTTGTTTTTTTTTTTCCTTAAGTCATAAATTGCTTTCCATATCCTTCCCTAATGAACTATGATGACTTTATAACACATTTTAAAACGTCCATAGTTTTCTTAAGTACTGCCACCCTTTCTTCTCCTTACCCTAAACCTGATTTATCTTTTTAAACAAAGACATTCAAAAATACATCTCAGTATACAGTAAAATGGAATCACCATGTAATACCAATTATTCCTCTTTAACGTAACTTCAACTTTAAAAAAAATTTTCCATAGCCATAATTTCACAGAGTCCTATTCAGCTTAATTCCAGGCAAGTCAAATAACCTCCCAGCAATTGTCCTTCACTCCTGTATTCTTCTCACTCCTTGCTTACTCCACAATGACATTAGAACTCTTTTCTAAAGGTAGGATTTTGATTGGCTTATTCAAGACCTCTAAGTGTGTTTGCGTAAAATCCAAAAATTTCAGTATGTATTTCCAGGCCGCCCACTAACTGCATACTCCACCTCTCATCACTTAATACAGTTCAGTTCAGTTCAGTTGCTCAGTCGTGTCCGACTCTTTGCGACCCCACGAATCGCAGCACGCCCATTCAGGCAAAACCTTTCAATCAAACACACTTATAAGCGATGCCTATAGTTTGCTTGCTCCCATCCCAGTGCCTTTTATTTATTTCTCATCTGAAGAGCCTTTGTTCCTTGTCACTATCATGTCATGCTTTTCTCCTACTTCATAATCATGCTCAAAACTCCAGTGCTGGAAAGATTTCTCTGGCTAATTATCCAGTCTCCACTCCTGTTCTACCTCAGCACTTTTACACAGTGCTCTTAAAGGTAATTTGTGCAAAAATTTACCTTGCACTTTTTCTGTGAGCTATGAATATGTGGATGCTCCTTTCCCAGGAATACTCAGACATATAACAAGTAGACGGAGTAAGTAACTACTTACTTTCCATTCTCATACAACTAACTGTAACATGGATGAAAAGAAAACTGCACAGATCTCTATAACTATGAGAAAATCGTAAAGAAAACCTCAGATAGCTAAAAAATATACCTACCTTCTATTTCTTGCCCAATAGAAAGTCCAGCCCATTTTCGCTG